>NC_060269.1:31929066-32084667 GCF_021613505.1 Equus quagga | reverse complement strand
CCTCCGCCCCTCCGCCCCTCCGCCCCTCCGCCCCTCCGCCCCTCCGCAGCCCTAACTCGCGGTCTCCCTCCCGGCTGCGCTCGGACCCCGCCTCGCCCCGCCCCCTTCGCTGCTGCGCAGGCGCGGCCGCCTGCAGTCGAATCGCGCGGCGACGCCCGAGTCGTGGGGAATCTTGTGTCGACTTGCAGGCGGCTTTTCGAGAGCAGCGGCCCGGAGCGGTCGCGGTGGAGATGGCGGCGACTCTGGGATTCCCACCCTCCGGTCTCTGTCGATTCTGTCCGCCTCAGGTTACTTGTGAAAGCCCGAAAAAGGGCTCTTTATGTAAAATCTTGTGAATGCGAAAGTTTTGGTTACTCAAGCAGAAGAGCATTTGGAGAGAAAGTAAGGAAAAGAACTCAGAACTCGGATTGAGGAGAAATCGTTTAGGGTCTTGCTTCGTTCCTCGAGAAATGAGCTAGAGTTCGTACATGCCAGTGCCTTGCTCCTACGTTGTGCTGCTTAAAGTAAGGACTGTACTGGCCCAGCAGTTGAGCGACGGTTGGTATCAGCAGAGGTTTGTTTCATGAACCCTCTAGCAGGTATCTTTCTCCTGAGCTTTTGTGGCATATCGAAAATTTATAAGCCGTCCAAAAAGTGGGAGGAGACTGAGAAAAATGACAGATGAGAAACAGTGAAAAAGTATATATATGCTTGTGTCATATATAAAAGTGTGAAAACAAAACCAGGTGAAAATTTCACAATACATTTAATGTATGTGTATGCTGACATTGAAGATGGTTTGCAATAAAGAAGAACATGATGCAGTCATCATACGTGTGCTCTTTGAAGTTAAATTCCAAAAATTCACAATAAGAATTTAGGCTTTAATCAGAGAGCTTTAAATTGGAAAATATTGCCTAATTATAGTCCCGTTCAGTCTTGGCTAATACAGTTGTGAAATCAGACATTAATGGTCTCTAATACAGACAAAACTTTGAAGAAATAGTTCGTTTAAAATGTCCAATAGAAAAATGAACAATATTGTACGTTGTTTGCTTTGCTAAATAGTTTTGGTTTTTTTTTAACCAATTTACACAGTGATTACACCAATATGTTTAAGACATCACTTAGGGTAATCTTAAGAAGAATGGTGATTTAGACAAAATAGGAGCTGAGCAGAGGAAACGAGACTGAACTTGTAGGAAGAGATTGAAGATAAAAGAGAAATGAGCTAATTGCTGGATCTGAAAGACACTCTTGCTAGAGCACAGGAATAGTTTTAGAACTTTTCAAATAGGTGGAAGATAAAACTAGAGAGAAAGGTTTGACTTTACTGGGAATGGTGCCACATTGGAAGACAAAGACAACATAGTAAAGCACTAAGAGGAAGGAATGATAGGATTGTGGATTTGAGGTGTAGCAGAGAAGATTTGGAATTAGCGTTTGTGGAGGATTTGCTAGGGAGCCAACTGAGGATGAATGAAGATTGCTGAACAATACTAGTGAAGCGATTACTCCAGAGAAGACAGGAGAAAAAGATTAGTTAGTTAAAAACTTGACAGATTACTTTGAATCATCAATAACATTTCTCCCCTTCAGTTAATGTTATGTCTTGAGAAATTGAATGTTGTAAAATAAGATGTCTGAGAGAACATGGTGCAAAAGACAGATAACAGTTTCATCCTATCAGGCTTCCAAAAGCACCGTGACTCAGTATTTTTTAAGTGCTTCTTGAGTGATAGATGTGTGAAATAAAATATTTGGTAGGTTTTTATGCCAAAGTATTCAAAACATGTTTCCTTTTGCCATTGGTAAAGCGTACATATTATGCTCTTCTATGGTTATAAGATTTCAGTGGAAAGTAGCCCAGTTTAAATAATTTATTTTATAACATAACTAAAAATTGTAACAGTACCATGTTCCTGTTCAACATTTTAAAATATTTTCAGAAGTGTATCGAAAGGTTTTGTTGCAGTGTGCCATGCCACTGATCACTGGGTTAGATGGCACTATTGCTAAAGGCTTTAAGATTTTGTGTAAGGATTTAGTCTAAGGCCCGAATTGCTAATTAAATGGTTTTTTAAATATCTTCGATCTGGGAATGGGAGCTAAGTGATGGGATGGGCAATTATTCCTTATTAAGTACCCTCTATTTGCATGAGACTCAATATATTATACTTTATCCTTAGTTCTCAAAACCGACCTTTGGAAGTACAACTTCATAGCTGTATTTTATACATAAGGTAATGAAGCCATGAAAGATTAAGTAAAAAGCTATTAGGTGAATGTTGTGTGTGTGTGTGTGAGTGTGTGCATCTGTTTGCGATGAGCAAAAAGAAAAGGCATTTCCAAAGGCATTGGTTAGAGTTGGCCAACTGCAACAACTCTAAGGTTAACTTTCCCCTGGGATGTTTATATTACCCTTTAGGATCAAAAGCAAGTTCAGTGTTTAGATTAGAAAGAGCTGTGATTAATAAACCATCATATGGAGTAATTATAGATCCCTTATTTTAAACTATGTAGTTTATGTTCCTGTACAGTTTTGAAATTATAAGAAAAAAACTGGAAAGAAATATACCCACCACTTTGATATGGTGGGATAGTATTTATTTATGACTTATATAATGCACACCAAGCTAATCTCACTACTCTATTTTAAATCCTCCAGTATTTACCATCTTATTTAGGATAAAATTCAAGTGCCTACCACTGACTACAAGGCCCTATGTGAGGCAGTTGTTGAGTCTTTTCCTATCACCTTCCTCCTTACTACGTGAGCCACCCTGGCCTTCTTGTGGTTCTTCCTCAGGTCAGACTCTTTCAGGTCGTCTGGCTTCTGTACTCACTGAAACTTTCTTCTCTGGCTCCTGTAGTTTGAGTCTCTGTTCAGAAGTCATCTCCCCATGGATGCAGTTTTAGGTTATCTATCAGTCTATTATGTATGCTGTTTATTTCTTTATGGTACTTAAGCACCATGTGAAATTAGTTTATTTGTTATTTATTTAATTGCTTACAGTCCTTTTCTGTCCTCTGGAATCTAAGCTCCATGAGGTCAAGAGACTCTCATTGTGTTAATAACCTCCATATCTAGTAGTTAGAAGAGTACCTGGCTCAAAGTAAACAATCTAACGATTTGTTGAATGAATGAACATTTCATTTTTTTAATGAAATGAAACCTAGGTTAAAAAAATCCTAAAGAATCTACAGAATAACTTCTAGAACTAGTAAGTGAATTCAGCAAGGTCTCAGATACAAGATAATAGAAGTCAGTTATACTTTTATATACTAGCAATGAACACATGGAAACCAAAATAAAAAATGTAATACCATTTACAGTCGTTCAAAAACTAGATAACTTAGGTATAAATCTAATGAAACATATACAGGACTCGTACACTAAAACTGACAAAACACTGATGAAACAAATCAGAGACTTGAATATGTGAAGATGCATATTGTATTCATGGATTGGAAGACTCAGTATATAAAGATGTTAATTTTCCCCAAATTAATATGCATGTGTAACACAATTCCTGTTAAAACTCCAGCAAGATTTTTTTGTAGATACAGACAAGATTATTCCAAAATTTATATAGAAAGGCAAAGAAACCGGAATGCAATAATTTTGAAAAAGAAGAATTAAGTGGGAGGAATCACTCTACCCAAATGTAATACTTATTATCTACTAGAGTAATCATGGTATTGGCAGAGGGGTAAACATACAGATCAAGGGAACAGATTAGATTATTCAGAAATATCGCACACAAATATGCTCAACTGAATTTTGACAAAGGTACAAAAGCTATTCAATGGAGAAAGGATCACCTTTTCAACAAGTAGTGCTGGAGCAATTGGGTATGCATAGGCAAAAAACAAACCTTGACCTAACCTCATGCCCTATACAAAAATTAACTCAAGATGGGTCATAGATTTAAATGTAAAACATAAAACCATAATACTTTAAAAGAAAACATAGGGGAAAATATTTGGGACCTAGGACTTGCTAAAAATACTTAGACATGACACAAAAAGCAAATCGATAAATTGAACTTCATCAAAATTAAAAACTTTTCCCCAGTGAAGGACCTGGTTTAGAGAATGAAAAGACAAGCTACAGGGCTGGCCCCGTGGCCGAGTGGTTAAGTTTGCGCGCTCTGCTGCAGGTGGCCCAGTGTTTCGTTGGTTCGAATCCTGGGCGCGGACATGGCACTGCTCATCAAACCACACTGAGGCGGCGTCCCACTTGCCACAACTAGAAGGACCCACAACGAAGAACATACAACTGTGTACTGGGGGTCTTTGGGGAGAAAAAGGGAAAAATAATTTTTTTTTTTTAAAAAAAAAGACAAGCTACTACAGACTGGGATAAAATACTTGTAAAACCAGATACCTGACAAAAGACTTGTATCTAGAATAAAGAACTCTCAAAATTGAATGGTAAAAGACTTGTGTATCAAAGGACACTATCAAGAGAGTGAAAAGACATGCACAGAATGGGAGAAAATATTCGCAAAGCTTATATCTGATAAGTGATTAATATCCAGAATATATAAAGAACTCCTATAAATCAACAACAACAAAACAACCCAATTCAAAACTGGGCAAAGGACCTGAATAGATATTTCTGTGAAGAAGATATGGGGATATATAAATGGTCAATGAGCACATGAAAAAAATGCTCAACATCACTATCCATTAGGAACATGCAAGTCAAAACCACAATGAGATACCACTTCATTTCCATTAGGATGGGTATTGTTAAAAAAAAAAAGACAAAATAGCAAGTGTTGGTGAGGATGTGGAGAAATTGCATTGCTGATGGGAATGTAAAATGGTCTAGCTGTTGTGGGAAATAATTTGGTGGTTCCTCAGAAAGTTAAACAGAATTACCGTGTGATCCAATCTAGCAATTCCACTTCTAGGTATATACCCCAAAGAATGGAAAGCAGGGGCTCAAACAGATACCTGTACACCAGTGTTCATAGCAGCATAATTCACAATATCCAAAAGGTGGACACAACCCAAATGTTCATCAACAGATAAATGGATATCTATCTATATATACATAAATATGTATACACACACACACAAAAGAATATTATTCAGTCTCAGAAAAGAAGGAAATACAATGTGGATGAACGTGAAAACATTATGCTAATTAAAGCATGCCAGACACAAAAGGACAAATATTACATGATTCCACTTGTATGAGGTACCTAGAATAGTCAAATTCATAGAGATAGGAAGTTGAATAGAGGTTACCAGAGGCTGGGGGAAGGAGGAAATGAGGAGTTATTGCTTAATGGGTACAGAGTTTCAGTTTGAGAGGATAAAATTTTTGGAAATGCGTAGTGGTGATGCTTGCGCAACATTGTGAATGTACTTGATGTCATTGAACTGTACACTTAAAAATCGTTGAAATGGTAAGTTCTATGTGTATTTTACCACAATAAAAACAATCGATAGTAAAAAAAACAAGCAATCCAATTAAAAATGAGCAAAAGATCTGATGACACATTTCAATGAAGAGGAAATACAGATGGCAAATAAGCACAGGAAAAGATGGTCAACGTTACTAGCCACTAGAGAAATACAAATTAAGACCATGAGACATCATTACACTCCTATTAGAACAGCTAAAATAAAAAATGGTAAATGGTGACAGTACCAATTGTGATACTGTAATTTATAAGAAATGTATATATTTGGTCATTCAGGTCACCGAAATATGTTTCTCAGATATATTTAGTCTTCATCCACAGTTCCTGGCTCACAGCAACCAAAACCCTTGGAATTTCCTGGGGGATAAGCCCCACCCAAGGGTGGGGGCTGGTTGTCGGAAGAACTAGCCATGTAATCAGAGGATATGACCTTTCAGTCCCACCCCCCCCAATTTCTGCGGAGGGGAAGAGGTCTTGAGGTTGAATCAATTGCCAAATGCCAGTGACTTAGTCAATCATGACTACGTAATAAAACCTCTGTGAAAACCCAGGACAGCTTGTCTGCCCTTTTTCAGAGAACTTCCATGTTGGGGAAACAGAACACTTCCACATGCCACTGTGCTGGGCCCCAAGCTCCTGGAGGACTGAAGCTCTTTTGTTCAGGATCTTGCCCTAAGTATTTCTTCATCTGGCTGTTGATTCACATCCTTTAATATCCTTTGTAATAAATTGGTAATCCAGTGAGTAAACATATTTTTTTGAGTTCTGTGAGCTATTGTAGCTAATTAATTGAACCTAAGGAGGAGGGTTGTGGGAACCTCTGATTTATAGCCAGTTGGTCAGAAGTACAGATAACAACCTGGGCTTGTGACTGGCATCTGAAGTGGAGGATGGTCTTATGAGACTGAGCCCTTTACCTGTGGAATCTGATTCTATCTCTGGGTAGATAGTATCACAATTCAGTTGAATTCTTGGACACACTGCTGGCATCTGAGAACTGCTTGTTGGTGTGGGGAAGCCACACACATGCGTATCTTGGAATTGGGTTGAGGAACCGTTTGCACCAATGCTGGCAAGGATGCAGAGAAACTGGATCTCTCATACAATGCTGGTAGGAATGCAAAATGGCTTGGCCACTCTGGAAAATTGTTTGTCAGTTTCTTAAAAATTAAGTATGCAACTGCTATGTGACCAAACAATTGAACTAGGTTTTTATTCCAGAGAGACAAGCACTTATATTCATACAAAAACATCTACACAAATGTTCATAGCAGCTTTATTTGTAATAGGCAATAACTAGAAACAACTGAAATGTTTGTCAATAGGGGAGTGGCTAAACGAACTGTGGTACATTCATACCATGGAATACTATTCAAAATAAAAAGGAACAAACTCCTGAGACACATTAACTTTGATGGATCTCAAGTACATTATGTTAAGTGAAAAAAGGCAGTGTGAAATGTCATAATGTATGATTCCATTTATATAATATTTTCAAAATGAGAAAATTTTGGAGATGAAGAGCAGATTAGTGGTTGCCAGGGGTTAGGGATGGTGGAGTTAAAGAGGAGGATGGATATCACTATGAAGGGATAGCATGAAGGTGATCTTTGTAGTGATGGAGTGGTTTTATACTGTATTAGTGTGGATTCTCCAGAGAAACAGAACCATATGAGACTTAGTATAAGGAATTAGCTCACACAGTTAGGAAAGCTGAGAAGTACCAGGATCTGCATCTGGCAAGCTGGAGTCCTAGGAGTGTTGATGGTATAGTTCCAGTCTAAATCTGAAAGCAGGCAGAGAGAATGAATTCCCTCTTTCTCTGCCTTTTTGTTCTATTCAGGCCTTTAATGGATTGGATGAGGCCCACCAACATTGTGTAAGGCAATCTGCTTTGCTCAGTCTACTGAACTGAATATTAATCTCATCCAGAGACATCCTTACAGACATACCAGAGAATAATATTTAACCGAATATTTGGGCATCCCATGGCACAGTCAAAGTGACACAAAACTAACCGTCACAAGTCTACCCCTTGTCAGCTTGGCACTCATACACATCTCCTTAAACCATATTTAATCTCCAAATAAAGACAATAGCATGATCATAATTCTACCTAACTATCTGCATACAACGAGAAACACTAACCCCTTCCCCAGAAAAGGAGGTAAAGTTCTTGAGTGATGTTTACTCTTCTCCTTGATATCCTGTAACTTAAATACTATGATGTAAAATTAGCAATACTTAAATACTGTATGTTACATCTTATGTTACATGATAAGGGAATAAGAGAGGAAAGAAAAAAAATGTGCTAAATATATTAACATATATACCAGGCAAATTTTTTTTATATATACTAAACAAATATATTACACACAAACATATTCATAACAAAATGAGGAAATACTTATGACAATTACAGTCCTCATTTCTATAACTGGTCATGCAGTTATAGCTGGTATTTATAACAACCTTTTCCCACTATCTTTTCTGTATTCCCTTTGCCTTCAGCAAGCACCTCGGTTGTGGTTCTTTGCCTGGTGGAGTGATCCAAACCTTCATTCCTGAAGAGTCTGGGTCATTAGTAGTCCTGCCTGGATTGGATTGTTGTAGACTTCTGTTGATCTTAATCACAGGGCATGGTATTACTAAGATATGCCCTGAGGGATCAATCACCCCAAACAGCACAGGAACACCCTTCTTTGCCTGTTGATTCATAGGTATGAGGAGCCCAAAGTGGCCTAGTGGCATTCTTAACTCCCAGTTCAATGGAATCATTGCTGTGTTTCCTAGCAGAAAGTATTTCTCCTTTTTGAACTAAGACTTCTAAGCCAGCCGAGCACAAGGTGACAGGAACAGGGAGAAAAAATTTTGCTAGTAGGTCACTAGAGGTACTAGTGAGTGCTGCTACTCCCATTTCTGTTCCTTGACTTCTGGACCTGTGAATTCTGGCTATAAGAGAAACAATCCCATATATCAGATGCCAATTCAGAGCATATACAGCCTTCTGGAGAACTTTGCTCCAGCCCTGAAAGTTATTGTCACCTAGCTGTCACCATAAGCCTTTGAGTCTTCAAAAGGCTATTCTACTGTTCTATCAAGGTAGCTGCTTCAGGATGGTGGGAAATATGGTAAGACCAGTGAATTCCATGAATATAGGTCCATTGCTGCAATTCATTTGCCGTTAAATGAGTTCTTTGATCAGAAGCAATGCTGTGTAGAATACTATGATGGTGAATAAGGTGTTCTGTCAGTTCATGAATGGTAGTTTTAGCAAAATCATTTTATTTATGGAAAGCAAATCCATATCCAGAGTAAATGCCTATTCCAGTAAGAACAAAGCACCACCCTTCCATGATGGAAACAGTCCAATGTAATCAACCTGCCACAGGTAGCTGGCCACCACCTCGGGAAATGGTGTCATATGAGGGACTCAGTGTTAGTCTCTCCTGTTGGCAGATTGGGCACTCAGCAGTGGCCATACCCATGTTGGCCTTGGTGAGTGGAAGTCCATGTTGCTGAAAATGTCTTACCAATGAGTCTAAAGTAGTTGCTACATTTTGCTTACCAAGTCCAATCAGCATAATATCGTCAATATAATGGACCAATCTGCTATCTTGTGAAAGGGAAAGGTGAGCAAGAAAACTGCAAATTAAATTATGACCCCTAAGTTAGAGCTGGAGAGTTAATAGTCCCCTGAGGTAGGAGAGTGAAGGTTTATTGCTGGCCTTGCTAGCTGGAAACAAACTGCTTCTGGTGGTCTTCTCTAACAGGTATAGAGAAGAAAGCATTTGCCAGATCAATAGCTGCATACCAGGTAATGTGTTAATTTGATCAAGCAATGAAACCACATCTGGTATAGCAACTGCAATTGGAGGCTCCACCTGTTTAAGCTTGTGCTAATCCACTGTCATCCTCCAAGATCCAGCTGT
This sequence comes from Equus quagga, assembly GCF_021613505.1. NCBI lineage: Eukaryota > Metazoa > Chordata > Mammalia > Perissodactyla > Equidae > Equus > Equus quagga. Next base: position 32,075,315 of record NC_060269.1, on the reverse strand, counting down.
CTTCTGCAAAGGTTAAATAGGTGAGTTGAATGGGAATGTAGTGAGAATCACCACTCCTGCATCTCACTAGTCCTTGATTGTGGCACTAATCTGTTTAATCTTTCCAGGAATATGGGTCTTGCTTTAGGTTTCCTATTTAGGTAAAGGCAGTTCTAATGGATTCCACTTGGTCTTACCCACTTTAATAGCCCTCACTCCATAGGTCAGGAAACGAATGTAGGGATTCTGCTAGGTGCTGAGTATATCTGTTCCAAAGATGAATTCTGGAACTGGGGAAATAGCCACAGAATGGGTTAAGGGCCCCACTGGGCCCACTGACGCCAACTTGAGCTAAAATTCCATTGATCACTTGACCTCCATAAGCTCCTACTCTGATTGATGGATCACAATGATTTGGATCTCCTGGAATTTAGTGTTCATTCTGAGTTAGTGTCCAGTAGTCCCTGAAAGTTCTGATTATTTCCTTTTCCCTAGGGCACAGTTACCCTGGCAAAAGGCTGTAGGTCACTTTAGGAAGCCTGGGAGAAAGATTAATAATATAAATACTTTGCAGTGTACTGGGATCCTTCCTCAAGGACACTCAGCCTCCCCTTCATTCAAGGGGTTCTAAGTCTGTAAACTGGCTCAAGTCTGGGAATTGATTGAAGGGCTATTATTCTCTCTTTTTGTGATTTAAGTTAGACTTTTGTTCACTTGACCTAGATCTTTTCTGCTTCCTATCTATTTCACTTCTAGCAACAGCATGATCAACCAGCCAATGCTATAGGTCTATGCAAGTCAGACTATGCTGATTGTTGCTTTGACTCTGCTGTCCTTTATAGTAACCACAGCCAGCTTGCCTCTGGCAATTGAGGGCTGCAGTTTGACCCCTGCCACCCCAGGGATCTGATTACTCCCATTGCATTTAGGTTTTCCAATTCAATGACTGCAGTCTCCACTGTAAGGTCTGGCCTACAAAGAAAAGTGGTCACCGAGCTCTTCAAAGACGTTGTGGCTCCCCTCACAAATTTATTTCTCACAGTAGTGATGAAAGGCATGTTTTCTGAACCCTCCCAATGTGAGTAAGTAGGTTTTAAATGACAAATCCACTCTGACATTTCAATCTCCCTAAGCTTTTGAATCCCTCCCTCTAGGTTAAACCGAGGCAGGTCTGGCATTTCTAATTAGCTCACTCTGGGGTAATTGAGATCACTAAGGGAATTAGTGTAGATAGGAGAAGAGAAATAACTCTAAGCTGGGCAACATTAAGATATTTGGAAGACTAGGAGGAAATAACAAAAGAGGCTATGAAGAAGCTACTAGCGTGGTAGGAAGAAAACCAAGAGAGTGTGGTATCCTGGAAGCCACATGAAGCAAACAATTAGCTGCGTCACATTGTTAAGTGGTCTAATAAGATGAGCATTGAGAACTAACTACTGGATTTAACAACATAAAGATAAGAGGTTGCATGGAGTGGAGAGTATCAGAGCCTAACAGCAGATTTAAGAGAAAGTGGGAAAGAAATTGGTGAGAGCAAGTATAAACAACCCTTTCAAGGAGACTTGCTAATGAGAAGGAAAAATGGGGGTGGTAGACATAAAGCAAAGCAAGGTCAAGCAAAAGTTTGTTTTAAGAAAAGAGGAAAAGCATGTTTGTTGGCCAATGGAAAAAAAATCTAGGAAAGAGAGAAAATTATTAATACTGGAGAGAGAAGAAAGAATTGCTCAGACAGTGTCCTTGAGTAGTTAGGAAAAGATCTAGTACACAAATGCAGGAGTTTCACTTTTCTAGAAACATGAACAAGTTCACTCAGTGACAGAAGAGACGGTGGCAGGTAGGGGAGTGAATATGGTTGTGGGAGTTTGCAGAAGTTCTTGTCTGATTGCTTCTATTTTATCAGTGAAATAGAAAGTAAGGTTGTCAATTGAGAGTGAGACTGAGAGAAGAGCTGGAGATTTAGGAGACAGGTGAAGCGATGTAATAGTTGTTTATGAAGAATGGAAACACAGTGTGATTCCTAGGCAGCATTATGTGCTTATTTGAAGTTGGAGATCGTAAAGATAATTGAGACCAATCAATATGCTTATTTGTTTCCTCCAGCTATGTTTACATGCACAGGTGCAAGCATGGAACAGGCAGAGAGTTGGACATAGCCAGGGTTGTGGTTCAGCCAAGTACAAGGAGACAAGAGAAGGGCAGGAGAGTTAAAAGTATATGCAAGGAAGTGATTATGATTGACCATGCAATTTAAGGATAGAATTTAGGATTTGAGGGGTGAGAGACGATGAAAAGAAATTAGAATCAATGAATTATAGGTTCTGATGGGGTCAGAGGGTTGGTGGAATTTTCCAGAATCCAAGTAAAGGTGGTGAGCTGGAAAGATAGGAGATGGTGATCAGAGAGTGGAATCCCTCACACTGAGAAGATTGAGAGCCAATAGCAATAGTCATTGGGAATGGCAAGGACTGAGGTGCGGCCATGCGAGTTAGTAGCTGGAATAGGGTCGAGGAAAAAATCATTGGAGGAGAGGAGGTCAAGGCACTGAGTGACAATATATTGGATGGATCATCTATGTGGACATGGAAGTCAACTGAGAATTATGGCAGGAACAGGGTTTGAGATGCTGTCAGGAAGTTAGGCACTAAAATCTCCAAGGAATGGGGTGGAGGGAGACTGGCCTGTAGATTGAGTACTGCAGCAGGAAAAGAGAGTGCTGTAGTTTGATGTCATAAAATTTAAACGAGTGTGTTTATGGAGGAAGGAGGAAGAATGGTCTGGAAGGAGCAACAAAGAGTGAGAATGTCATCTTCTCCACCTCCAGGTCTAGTAGTAGTGGAGTTTGGAGTTTGGGCTGCAGAGGAGAGGGCTTCAGGGTTGATCAGTTTTTAAAGCAAAAAGTGAATGGAATGTTCAGAGAAGGCGATTTTGCTGATGACTGAGTCTTAGAGGGCACAGTGGAAAGATTTCAGATGTTGGATAGAGATAAGAAATGGGTCAGAAAAGGATGCTCTGAGTATTAAGGAATTTGAGTCCAGAAGATGAGAGTTGACTTTGGCTTTTTGTAGCAACTAAAATCAACAGGCATAAATGGAATAATGAGATTAATCTTGATGAAAGTCTTTGATAGAAGCTTTAAGTTCAGAATTCAAGCTATAATGAAACAAATGTGCAACCTCAATGCCTATTCAAGGACAAGTTTGGGCTTAGATTAGTCATGAGTGAAATGCCTGTTGGCAAAATGTCTGCTTCGTGAAGGGCACAAGGTGGTATATGCGGTTATGAAGGAATCTGAAGACCTTGAAGATAATCAAGGCTTACTATTCATTACCTTCAATTTACATCATACAGAAATTATTGCTGCTCTCAAACACCTTCATTACCATAAGAGGAACTTTTTCAAAAGCTAGACAGTACGTTTCTGCCCTCTTGCCTGAGAGGAGTTTGAATAGTGGTAGTGTCTAGTTGATTTATAGATGTTTTACCTATTGTTACATTCAAACAAAATTTGAAACTGGAAATTTGATTTTAAAAAATCCCAAAAGATCAAAGCAGTCATAACTGGTTGAACATGAGTTCAAAATAAAGAAATGGTGGGGGGACTCCGAACCTAGAATAATTTTTATAGGCATGTAAAAAACTATAAGGGTTCTCCTAAAATCAATCAACATGGGATACAGGAAAAAACAGTGGGTGGGAATGTCAATTTTTGTTTTCATCAACCCACTTGTCTTCTCCCTAAGACTAAAGAGCTGTGTGTCTCTTCTTATTTATAACAGAAACTCAGAACTATCACTGCTACTTTTGAATACTGAGAGGTGAAAAATTTTGTGGCTGGGGACAACCAAGGCTTTGACTGGCCGGGAGAGTGGGGTAAGCACAGGACGGTGTAAGTAGGAGTGAGATGGGGAAAGAGAAAGCAGGTGGCTGTGGCATGGTTGAAAGTTTTACTTGTTATGTGGTTGGGGTGTGTGCACAGTGTGAAAACTCATGTTTGTTAAGAGGGGGGAAAGGACTGGAATGGATAATTGTGCAATGCTTACATACAGGTTTTGAAGATTTACATGGAAGGCAGGACTGAGAAATTTGTCATTTACTGTTTAGGTTCTTTTTAAGTTTCTGCCGTGGCAATTAATGTAAAAGACACACTTTGGCATGGAAAATTACAGAAAGAATAAAAGCAGGGTCTGTAAATAGCTACCTCACAGTTTTGTTGTAAGCGTAAATTAAAGAGTAAGTAAACATGCAAAGTACATAGCCCAATGCTTGGCTTAAGTTGCATTTTCTTTCTTAAAAGTTTTCTAGAAATTATCCTATTAGTTTTGGAATGGTTTACAAAAATAAAATAATGACTTCTGGTTGCAAGAAACCTCTAGTTATTTAGGTAAGCTCTTTAATGTTGTGCTAGCTATGTATGTATGTATAGCTATATATATATATTTAGTCGTGGTAGATCTTCCCTGTCACGGCCCCTTTTCTCAACTCTCATGAACTCATTCTTTCAGATATCAACTTAAATTTTCCATCTTCAGGGGAAGCCTTACCTAACTTCATAAAATAGGTCAAGTATTCTATAAAATATCCTCAGAGCATCCTATACGTCTCACTAGCACCTATCACAATTGTAATTATTTCTCTGCAATTCCTGAATGTCTTCTACCCTAGGAGCTAAGTTCTATGAGGACAGGGATCATGTTTGCCTTCTTTCCTGCTCCTTACCCAGTACCCAGCACACCACCTCCCAGTACTTAGCACTCAATAATTGCTAAATAATGAATCTTGGTCTTAGTGAAAATCCTTTTGGGGATATGTTCATTTAGCATACATCAATATTTTTAGAGAGAGATTTGATAGGAAATACATTTTTTCATGGTATTGTAAATCTTTAGGAATTATGCATATTAGCTTCCTTTACTGTAACTAAAATACATATATATTTATGTACAGATAAAGAAGAGTTTTCTTCTTTGAAGAGTTTTCTTAAGATAGTGTGGACATTGCCAACATATTAAGTTACTAAATATTTCAAATAATGTTTTATTGCTTTATTTCTGAGGATTTGTACATATTCTTTCTCAAAGATGTATCATCAGGGATCTTTATTTCTTAGACAAAACAAGATGTGATAGTCTGTTTTAGACATCAATGTGGAAGAAAATATTTGTATTTTAGGAAGATGGTGCTTGAGTCAGCTTTAGTTTTAAATCACTTTCATGTGAAGAGCAATGCAGAGTGCTTATTTGAAGTGTCCTTCTAGCTCTACAAAGTAGACTGTGGTGGTGGCAAACATAGAACAAGAGAATGGGGAACAAAGCAGCCCAGATTTCTGTTTTTTAATATGTTGTATACTTTTTTTTTTACTTTCAGTTGCAGATTAGAGAAGAAGAAATATTACTGTTTTTCAAAAACAGACCTAAATGGATTGACTCTACCCGCTCTTTTATGTTGTGGCCATGGGTATGTTACATAGTTGGATCTCAGCTTCCTCATCTGCAAAATGAGGATAGTACCACCTTATTCCCAGCCATGGTCTATGGATTACATAATCTAGTACACATCAAGAGTCTGATACGTAATGGCACACAACAAATATTTCCTTTCCCTCTTTCATCAGTTGGTTAGGCTGAGGAAAAACAGCAATGTAGGATTTTAGTGAACCATGTCTCTTGACATTTCGGACCAGGCCCTTCCTTCTCTCTCTCCCTAGTTTCATTTCTTCCTTCTTTCTTTTTTCTACCTATCTGAAAAGGTAAAGTTTGTAGTTTGGATTGTCATTTGTTATTATGAGGACGGTCATTAGAGAATGAGGAGAACGGAGGGTACATACTTTCTCAACCATCCATGCCTAGATCTTGGATTGGTTTAGAACGCTCAGAAAACTGGGAAGTTGTGGTAAGTTTATTGGGAAGAAAATGTCTAATAAAGCATTGAAGAAAACAGCTAAAAGATTATTAAACATATTTATCACTCCTGACTTCATAATATAGATGTAAGTGCTAACTGCGGAGTTTCTGTATTATGAAAGGAGAGGAGTGGGATTGGGGGGAAAGCTAGAAATTGGTTTTTTTGGTTGTTTATTGGTTTGTCTGAGATAAAAGGATAATGAGGCACTTTTTTCTAAGCTTGTAACGGGAACTTTGAATGTAATCCACAAGTGTATTGTCCAAAAGCTATAGAAAGCCTGTCTCCTTTTAATGGCATTTAAAGGATAAAGTCAGCGCTACTGTATTTATCTAACCGAAAATGTTTCTGTCTTAATGTATCTCACAGATTCCATATTATGGTTCTGGTAAAATCCTCTGGATGTGATGGATCACAAAGATAAGTTAACCAATCTATTCAATTTAACTTACAGAAGACACAAATTCTAGTTATTTAAATGATTCATTTGTTCTACTCCAAGGTTTTTTGATTTTTACCAATGTTATGGACCACAGTAGCTTTAACTCCCTATAGATTATTGTGAGATTAATAAAAAATCTTCCTCATAGAAAGGAAAGAGTTTCAACTAATCAGTAGTCACAGGCCACAGACATTACCTAATTCGGTTAAATTTTTATAGTTGGATTCAAATGCTGGGTCAACCCTATAATTCAATTCTCCTACTCCAGTTTCCTGATTGCTGAAATATTGAGTAAGTCAAGAAAGCAAACTGATTACACTGCTAATTCATGTTATCCACCCTCAATGGAGCCCTCGTTGCTTTTAAACAAGTTTTATATTCATCTCTAAATATTTCATATCTTCCTAGCACCCAAACATCCTATCTTGCCTCCTTGGTAATATCCTTCATGCTAACTCCTTTGGAAAGATTGAGGACTATCACATCAACTCCCTTAATTTCCCTCTCCAACAGAAAAAAGTATTTGTATTTTAACACACACTTCCCATCTTCCTTCTAATCTCAAAGAAGAAAATGTCTTTCTCCTTTTTGTAAATTCTGATGTTTGCGCCTTCCACCCCTTCTCACCTTTTTGTGATATTTTGCTTCATCAATTACTTCCTTGTATCATCAATCTCTCCCCACTCTCCTTGCTTTCCCTCAACATACTGACACATTCCTTTCCTCAATCTTGTTATCATCTTATCTATTTGCCCTTTAGAAGCTCACAGTGTTTTAATAAAACTTTATAAGGCAACAGAGGCCTTACAGTGTCTAAATTGTGTGAAAAAGAATGTTCACTTGATTCTTGTAGCTCAGGAGTCATGCCTTAGTGAGCCTCAGTGAGAATTACCAGTGGAACTAGCCTTAACCATGTGGTTCACTTAGGCATGTACACTTTTAAATTATTGTAGAAAGGTTGTAGTAATTACTTTTATGACTAAAAGTATAATCTCATTTTAGTAATTGAACACCAAAATTATTTTCCTCTTCACATTTTACTCAGGAGTGACCTTGTAGATAAAGATTGACATCATTTACCAGAAAAAAATTGGATATCATTATTCTTGGTGGGAGAACTGCCCCCTCTTGGGTATTTTTGTATCTCTCTGTGTTTACAATTTTCTACCTTGAAAATTGCACTCATTATTTCAGTGACTATTTAGCAGTTATACATCAACTGAATACTTTCCTGGCATAGGAACGAATCAAGGCCAACCTTACCCTACCAAACCTAGAAAGAAAAGCCATATAAACTTTTGAAAACCAGTTTAAAAATATCATTAAATCGTTCATATCACTTTTAAATACCACTGTGCCGTAATGAAATAGCCAAATAACTATGTTTTTATCACATGGCATAAGTGTCTCATGAGGTTATGTTTATTTGTTTAAGAGAACAGTTATGCTCGAGAGACATCATTAACACAATCAACAAAGCATTATTACCAATGGCCATCTGTTGATATATGAAAACAGCATCAGTAAATAGAACCAGATAAAAAAATTATGTTTCTACCTAAATGTGTACTTCCAAAAATTAGAGAAATAAATGCACAGAAGATGTATAGTAATAATATTCAAATGTACTAAATGAGTGTTAGATTTTAAATGCAATTTATATTATTGTTGGAGGCATTTTTGTGGGGGAAAAATCTATAAAATTATTAAGTGTTAAAAACACATTTTAGGAGACATCATAATCATGGTGGTATGAGGGGATCCTCTTGTTTCTCCTCTTCAATATATAGCCCGTAAAGCATCCATTACTCAACAAAGACTACACTGCATGTCACATCAGGATCCTGGAGAGATCCACACATTTGTACATACAAAAGTGGGTGGATTGGAGAATATTGAGGAGGCTAAATGGGGGATCAGCAGAGGCAGAGCCCAGGATCCTGGATCCCTGGCCACAGCAGCTGAGCCAGCCACCACCAGCCCCAGAGAACTCAGTGGGAAGCAGCAGAGGCATGTGTGCCACTCCAGTCAGTCAGCCATGATGGAACATGTGGCCACAAAAAGTGGAGCAGCAGTGGAGGTGGAGCTCTGTGATGCCAGGCCCCCTGGCTGTGGCTTGGATCCTGATACCAGTGGTGGAAGTGCACACAGGACCCTTACATCCCAACTGCAGTGGTGCTTGTGACCACAAGGTAACAGGCAACAGCTGAGATGGTGCCCCATGAACCCAGCTCTCCTTCCTCTCCCTTTCTCCCCCCACCACAACAGCAGAGCTTCTGACCCAGGTGATCCCAGACTTGGCTGAGGTATCAGCCATCCCTGTGCCCCCAGTGGCAAAGTCAGTGACATCAGTGACATCAGCAATAGCAAGGCATCAGTGACCCCTAGAAGCATAGGTGGCAATGATGAGAGTACCAGTGATGCCCTAAATATAGGCAGTGAAGGAAGCTAAGTATGGCTCCTGAAATATAGCCAAGGGAGCTCAGGTAAGAGAAACCAAAAACTCGTGCTATAGCACCACCTACTGAAAAACAAAAGAAAGCCTTCTAATCGCCAAGCAGTTGAAAAGTTTGAATTAAAGCAAACAAAGCTATACCTAAATAGAAAATATGTTTCCTACAATAAATACACCAGCAGAAGAATAACTCAGAAGCACCACAGAAAGCCACAGTACTATGGCATCACAAAAAAACCCCACAATTCTACATAAACCAAACATAAAATCATGGAAGATTTTGATCTAACTAGTAAAGAATTCAAAATAGCTGTCGTGAAGAAACTCAGTGAATTACAAGAAAACTCAGAAAGGCAGTTCAATGAGCTCAGGAATGAAATCAATGAACAGAAGGAATACTTTACCAAAGAAATTGAAACTCTAAGAAAGAACAAAACAGAAATTCTGGAGCTGAGGAGCTCAATATATGAGATGAAGAATGCATTAGAGAGCATTGAAAATACAGCAAAACATATGGAAGAGAGAATCAGTGAGCTCAAAGATAGAAACCTAGAAATGTTGTAAATAGCAGAGGAGAGAGAGCTAAGACTTAAAAATAAATTTAGACATTCTACAAGAGTCATCTGACTCCATTAGAAAGGGCAACATAAAGATAATGGGTATCCCAGAAGGAGAAGAGAGAGATAAGGGAGCAGAGAGCTTATTTAAAGAAATAACAGCTGAGAACTTCCCAAACCTGGGAAAGGAAGTGGATAAACAAGTCCATGAGGCTAATAAAACAACTAATTATCTCAATGCAAAAAGACCTTCTCCAAGACACATGACAATAAAACTAAAAAACCAGTGACAAAGACCTTTAACAGAAGCCAGGGAGAAAAAGACAGGAAGCTACAAGGGAATCTGCACTAGGTTACCCACAGATTTCTCAGCAGAAACCCTACAGGCCAGGAGAGAGTGGAAAGATATGTTCAAAATATTTAAAGATAAAAACTGCCAGCCGAGAATACTCCATCCAGCAAAGTTATCTTTCAGATATGAAAGAGAAATAAAGGCTTTCCCAGACAAACAAAAGCTGAGGGAATTCACTGCCACTAGACCCGCCTTACAAGAAATGTTGAAAACAGCTCTCCTACCTGAAATGAACAGGCAAAGGTATACAATGCATTGAACAAAGGGATAAATAGATAGACAGAAGCAGAAAATTGCAGCTCTGTATCAGAATAGGATAGTATACACTTAATTATAACATAAAGGTTAAAGGGAAAGGAAGCATTAAAAGTAACTATAACCATTTCAATTTGGTAACAAACTCACAATACAAAAATGGATAATTTGTGAGACCAAAAACATAAAGGGGAAGAGGAAAAAGAAGAAACCTGCATAGGCAAATGAAGATAAGATGCTATCAGCAGAAAAAGAACTACCTTATCAGTGAGAACTTTTATACAAACCATAAAGTAACCACAAAACAAAAATTCAGAGAAGAGTCACAAAACATTAAAAAAGAGGAAAATGAGAAAACCATATCACTGAAGGCCACCAACTGAAATGGTAGACAGAAACACAAAGAAAAAGAAACAATGGAAATATAGAGCAACGAAAAAACCAAAGATAAAAAGGAAGTATTAAGTCCTCACATATCAATAATCACCTTAAATGTAAATGGATTGAATTCAACAGTCAAAAGACGTGGAGTGGCTGGATGGATTAAAAAATAAGACCCCACAATATGCTGCCTCCAGGAGACCCATCTCAGTGCTAAAGACATACATAAGATCAAAGTGAAAGGATGGAAGATAATACTCCAAGAAAATGGCAACCAAAAGAAAGGGGGTATAGCCATAATTATCTGACAAAATAGACTTTAAGACAAAGAGATATCAAGAGACAAAGATGGACATTAGAAAACGATAAAGAGGATAATCCATCAAGAAAACATAACATTTATTAATATATAAACCGAACATAAGAGCACCAAAATATATAAAGGAGTTATTAACAGATCTAAAGGAAGAAATAGACAGCAACATAATAATCTTAGGGGACTTTAATACCCCATTTACATCAATGGATAGATTATCCAGACAGAAATTCAAGAAGGAAACATCAGCCTTAAACATTAGATCAGATGAACTTAAAGATATATGTAGAACATTCCATCCAAAAGCAGCAGAATACACATTCTTCTCAAGTGCTCACAGGACATTTTTAAAGATATACCATAAGTTGAAAAACAAAACAGGCCTTAATAAAGTTAGGAAGAGTGATATCATATCAAGCATCTTTTCTGACCACAATGGTGTGAAACTAGAAATTGACTACAAGGAAGAAGCTGGAAAATCCACAAATATGTGGAGACTAAACAATTCGCTACTAAACAACTTTTGGAGAAGGAAGAAATGAAAGGAGAAGTAAAAAAATACCTGGAGACAAATGAAAGTAAAAACACAACATAACCAAAATCTATAGGATGCAGTAAAAGTGGCACCAAGAGGGAATTTTATAGCAATACAAGCCTACCTCAAAATACAAGAAAAATCTCAAATAAGTAATCTAATGTTACACCTAAAGGAACCAGAAAAAGAAGAACAAATGAAAACTAAAATCAGTAGAAGGAAGGAAATAATAAAAAGCAGAGCAGAAATAACTGAAATAGAGAATAACTGAAATAACTGAAATAACTGAAAAAGACAATGGAAAGGATCAAAGAAACTAAGAGCTGATTCTTTGAAAAGATAAACAAAATTGACAAACCTTTAGATAGACTCATCAAGAAAAAAAGAGATAAGGTTCAAATAAATAAAATCGAAAGAAAAGGGGAGAAATTACAATGGATACCACAGAAATACAAAGGATTATAACAGCATACCATGGAAAGCTATACTGCTGACAAATTGGATAATCTAGAAGAAACAGATAAATTCCTAGAATCATGCAACCTTCCAAAACTGAATCAAGAAATAGAGATTCTGATTAGATCAATCACTAGGAAGGAGATTGAAACCATAATCAAAAGCCTCCCAAAAAACAAAAGTGCAGGACCAGACAGTTTCTCTGGTGAATTCTGCCAAACATTCAAAGAAAATTTAAGACTTGTTCTTCTCAAACTCTACCAAAAAATTGAAGAAGAGAAAATGCTTCCTAACGCATTTTTTTTTTAAAAAGATTTTGTCTTTTTTCCTTTTTCTCCCCAAAGCCCCCTGGTACATAGTTGTATATTCTTCGTTGTGGGTCCTTCTAGTTGTGGCATGTGGGATGCTGCCTCAGCATAGTTTGATGAGCAGTGCCATGTCCGTGCCCAGGATTCGAACCAACGAACCACTGGGCCGCCTGCAGCGGAGCACACAAACTTAACCACTCGGCCACGGGGCCAGCCTCCCTAACACATTTTATAAGGCTAACATTACCCTGATACCAAAACCAGACAAGGATAACATGAAAAAAGAAAATTATAGATCAATATTGCTGATGAACATAGATGCAAAAATCCTCAACAAAATATTAACAAGTCAAATGCAGCAATACATTAAACGGATCATACACCTTGATTAACTGGGATTTATACCAGGGATGCAAGTATGGTTCAAAATCCACAAATAAATGTGATACATGAGATTAACAAAATGAAGAATAAAAATCACATGATTATCTCAGTAGATGCAGAGAAAACATTTGATAAGATTCAGCATCCATTTACAATAAAAACTGAATAAAATAGGCAGGGGAAGGATGTACCTCAACATAATAAAAGTCATATGCAACAAACTCACAGCTAACATTATGCTCAATCATGAAAAATTGAAAGCTATTCCCCTAAGAACAGGAACAAGACAAGGATGTCCGCTTTTGCTACTCTTATTCAATATGGTATTGGAAGTCCTAGCCAGAGCAATTAAGCAAGAAAAAGAAATAAAACATATCAAAATTGGAAAGGAAGAAGTAAAACTTACTATTTGAAGATGACATGATTTTACATATAGAAAACCTTAAAGACTCCACCAAAACACTATTAGAAATAATAAACGAATACAGTAAAGATGCAGGGTACAAAATCAACATACAAAAATCAGTTGTTTTTCTATACACTGACAATGAATTAACAGAAAGAGAAATCAAGGATACATTTCCATTTACAATCACAACAAAAAGAATAAAATACCTAGGAATAAGCTTAACCAAGGAGGTGAAAGACCTGTACAGTGAAAACTGTAAGACATTGTTAAAAGAAATTCAAGACACAAAGAAATTGAAAGATATTCCAAGCTCATGGATTAAAAGAATTAACATTGTTAAAATGTCTATGTTACCTAAAGCAATCTACAGATTCAATGCAATCCCTATCAAAATCCCAATGACATTTTTCACAGAAATAGAACAAAAAATCCTAAAATTAATATGGACCAACAAAAGACCCCCAAATAGCCAAGCAATCCTGAGAAATAAGAAGAAAGCTGGAGGTATCACACTTCCTGATTTCAAAAAAACACTACAAAGCTATAGCAATCAAAACAGCATAGTATTAGTAGAAAAACAGACGCACAGATCAATGGAACAGAATTGAGAGCCCAGAAATAAGCCCACACATCTATGGATAGTTAATTTTTGACAAAGGAGCCAAGAACATAGAATGGAGAAAGGAGAGTCTCTTCAATAAATGGTGTTGAGAAAAAATAAACAAATGGTACTACATCAAACTAAAAAGCTCATGCACAGCAAAGGAAACCATGAACAAAATGAAAAGACAACCTACCAATTGGGTGAAGATATTTGCAAATCATATATCTGATGATGGGTTAGTATCCAAAATATATAAAGAGCTCACACAACTCAACAATAAAAAAATAAACAACATTTTTCCAAAGAAGATACACAGACAGCCAATAGGCACGTGAGAAGATGTTCAACATCTACTTATTAGGGATATGCAAATCAAAACCACAATGAGATATCACCTCATGCCCATCAGAATGGCTGTTATTAGAAAGACAAGAAATGACAAGTGTTGCAGAGGATGTGGAGAAATGGGATACATTGCTGGTGGGAATATAAATTGGTGTAGCCACTGTGGAAAACAGTATGAAGATTCCTTAAAAAATTAAAAATAGGAACACCATATGACCTAGCTCTTCCACTCCTGGGTATTTAACCAAAGAATGCAAAAACACTAATTTGAAACAGTATATGCTGCCCTATGTTTATTCCAGCATTATTCACTATAGCCAATACTTGGAAACATCCTATGTGCCCATCAATGAATGAATGGATAAAGAAGATGTGGTATAGCCATTCCACTATGGGGTATCTATCCAAAGAGCTTGAAGTCGGCAATTCCAAAAGTCCTATGTACCCCAATGTTCATTGCAGCATTACTTACAATAGCCAAGACATGGAAGCAACATAAGTGCCCATCAACAGATGAATGGATAAAGAAAATGTGGTATATATATACAATGGAATACTACTCAGCTGCAAAACAGAACAAAATCATTCCATTTGCAATAACATGGATGGACCTTGAGGGAATTATGTTAAGTGAAATAAGCCAGTTAGAGAAGGATAATCTCAGTATGACTCCACTCATATGAGGAATTTAAAAATGTGGACTAAGAGAACAGATTAGTGGATACGAGGGGAAAGGTGGGGTGGGGGGTGGGCACAAAGGGTGAAGTGGTGCACTTACAACACGAATGACAAACATTAATGTACAACTGAAATTTCACAAATTTGTAACCTATCATTAACTCAATAAAAAAATTTAAAAAAAAGATGTGGTATATATATATATATAAAAGAATACTACTCAGCCATAATTAAGATGAAATCTTGCCATTTGCAACAACATGGGTGGACCTCGAGGGCATTATGCTAAGTGAAATAACTCAAGTGGAGAAAGACAAATACTATATGATTTCTCTTATATGTAGAAGATAAACAAACAAACACGTAGATACAGAGAACAGACTGGTGGTTACTAGAGGGGAAGGGATGGTAGGGGGAGGGCAAAAGCAGTAAAGGGGCACATTTGTACAGTGACAGATGGCAACTAGACTTTTGGTGGAGAATGCAATGTAGTCTATACAGAAGCTGAAATATAATGATGTACACTCAAAATTTATGCATTATAAGTCAATGTCACCTCAATTAACAAAACACACATTTTAGAAAATTCTGGGAAGATCTTGGAGTAGGAAGCACCAGGAATCTGTCTCCATCTAGACAATCACACTGGCAGAATCTGTCTCATGCAACTATACTGGAACTCTGGAGTCTATTGAAGGCTTGCAGTTTTCAGGGGAAGTCTTAGATGGTAAATTGCTGCTAATTTCAGCTCTTAGCACAGTAGCAGCTACTTATTCCCTGCCCTCAGCCATGTGACAGGAAGCTGTGCACATGTTTCTGGAGCACCTTACACACAGCTTGCAGGAACAAAAGTGGGCAAAAAAAAAAAAAAAAAAGACTCTGTTCTCCAGATATTAAGATCTGATCACGGAGATACAGACAAAAAGGTAAGTGGTCATTATTGTTGCACCTCCTCCCATTGTTGTAAGCCCCTCTCCCTCCAGCAGAAGTGACTTCCTGACTATTTAAGCAGCTGGGACCCTTTTCCTACGCCCTTCATTTCTCTCATTCCCCTCTTTTGGGAGCCAGACATTAAAGACTAGGACATTCAAAAACAGCTGCGCATGTTTGCAAAATTAGAAAGTGATTGTGCACGCTCAGGGAAAGGCCCAGAAAAGACTTGGGAAGACCTTACATTTACACCTCCTGCTGATCCTTGGCACAGAGACAGCCTACAACAATCCAAAAAACAAAAACAATAATAAAAAACACTGACCAAAACCAGTAAACCCTGGGGAAAGGAGGGAATCTGATTTCCAGAGTTACAACATTATTAGGTTAAAATATTCAGTTTTTAATTTAAAAAAATCACAAGGTATACAAAGAAACTGGAAAATATGGCCCATTCAAAGGAAAAAAATAAATCAATAGAAACCGTCCCTGAAAAACACCTGATGGCAAACCTATTAGACAAAGACTTAAAAGAACTGTCTTAAAGATGTTCAAAAAACTAAAGGAAGATGTGGAGATAGTCAAGAAAATGATGTATGAACAAAATGGAAAAATCAACAAAGAGATAGAAAACCTAAAAAGAAAACTCTGGAGCTGAAAATTACAATAATGAAATGAAAAAAGAAATCACTGGAGGGATTCAAAGGCAGATCAGAGCAGACAGAAGAAAAACTTAGTGAACTTGAAGATAAGACAATGGAAATTAATAAGACTGAGGAATAGAAGTAAAAAGACTGAAGAAATGTGAGCAGAACCTAAGGAACCTGTGGGACATGATCAAGTGGATCAAAATATGTATTGGAACCACAGTTGGAGAAAAGAGAAAGGGAAAGAGAGAATATTTAAAGAAATAATGACTGAAAACGTCCCAAATTTGATGAAACGAATGTAAACACGCAAGAAGTTCTATGAACTCCTTCTGCATGAAACAGACACATAAGCTAATGGAACAGAACCAAGAACCCCAAAATAAACTCATGCATATATGGACAAGTAATGTTTGACAAGGGAACCAAGAATACTCAATGGTGAAAGGACAGTTTCTTCAATAAATGATGTTGGGGGAACTGGACATTTACATGCCAAAGGCTGAAATTAAACCACTTTTTTAAACCATTCACAAAAATTAACTCAAAATGGAATAAGGACTTCAATATAAGACCTGGAATTGTAAAATTCCTAAAGAAAACAGGGAAAAACTCCTTGACATGGGTCCTAGCAATGCTTTTTGGATATGACCCCTAAAACACAAGCAATAAAAGCAAAACTCAACAAGTAGGACTACATCAAACTAAAAAGCATCTGCACAGCAGAAGAAACAATCAACAAAATGAAAAGGCAACTTACAGAATGGGAGAAAATATTTGCTAACCATACATCTGATAAGGGGTTAATATCCAAAATATATAAGAAACTCATATAACTCAAGAGCAAAAACCCAAACAATCCAACTAAAAAATGGGCAAAGGACTTGAATAGATTTTTTTTTCAAAGAAGACATACAAATGGCCATCATAAAAAGATGCTCAGCATCACTAATCATCAGACAAATGCAAATCAAAACCACAATGAGATATCACCTCACATCTGTTAGGATGGCTATTCTCAAAAAGACAAAAGATAACAAATGCTGGTGAGGATGTGGAGAAAAGGAAATCGTGGTGCACTCTTGGTGGTAATGTAAGTTGGTACAGCCACCATGTGAAAAGTATAGAGGTTTCTTAAAAAATTAAAAATACAGCTACCATATGACCCAGCAATACCACTTATAGGTATATGTCCAAAGGAAATGAAATCACTGTCTCAAAGAGGTATCTGCACTCCCATGTTCACTGTAGCTTTATTCACAGCAGCAAAGATATGGAAACAACCTAAGTGTCCAAAGATGCATGAATGGATATAGAAAATGAGGCATATGTGTATGATGGAATATTGTTCATCTGTAAAAACAAGTAAATCTTGCCATTTGTGACACCATGGATGGACCTTGAAGGCATTTTGCTAAGTCAAATAAGTTAGACAGAGAAAGACAAATACTTTGTGATCTCACATGTGGAATCTAAACATATCAAACTCATAGAAAGAGAGAGTAGAATGCTGGTTGTGGGGTGCTGACAGATGGGGAAATGGGGAGATGTTGGTCAAACAGTACACACTTCCAGTTAGAAGATGAGTAGGTTCTGAGGATCTAAGGTACTGCATGGTGACTATAGTTAACAATACTATATTGTATGCTAGAAAGTTGCTATGAGAGTAGAACTTTAATGTCATCACCATAACAACAACAACAAAATGGTAATTATGTGAGATGAAGAATGTGTTACTAATCTTATTGTGGTAAACATTTCACAATATATACGTATATCAAACCATCCCATTGTGCACCTTAAACTTACACAATGTTATATGATAATTATATCTCAATGAAGCTGGAAAAAATGACAGAAATCCTTCCTTTTTATTTTATACATAATTATACATAAGTGACAATCATAAGATAGAGACAGTTGAAATGGATAAAAAATACATGACCTAACTATATGTTGTCTATAAGAGACTCACTTTACATCAAAGACACAAATAGATTGAAAGTGAAGGAGTGGAAAAATATATTCCATGAAAGTAGTAACCAAAAGAGAGCAGGGGTTGCTATACTAGTATCAGACAAAATGGACATTAAATAAAAAAAGCT
Organism: Equus quagga; assembly: GCF_021613505.1. Lineage (NCBI taxonomy): Eukaryota > Metazoa > Chordata > Mammalia > Perissodactyla > Equidae > Equus > Equus quagga. The sequence goes on along the minus strand of NC_060269.1, from coordinate 32,057,279 downwards.
TGCAAGAGATAAAGAAGGACATTATATATTTATAAAAGGTTTGATCAGCAAGAAGATATAACAATTATAAACATTGATGAACCTAATGACATCATCAAAGCATTTGAAGCAAAAACTGACAGAATTAAAGGGAGATATACATTATGCTAAGTTGAATAAGTCAGAGAAAGACAAATACTGTATGATTTCACTTACATGTAGAATCTAAAAAACCAAACTCATAGAAACAGAGAATAGATTGGTGGTTGCCAGAGGTAAGGGGTGGTGGGGAAAGGAAATGGGTGAACGGGGTTAAATGGTACAAATTTCCAGCTATAAGATAAATAATTTCTGGGGATGTAATGTATAAGTTGGTGACTATAGTTAACAATACTATATTGTATATTTGAAAGGTGTTATGACAATGGGTCTTAAAAGCTATCATCACGAGAGAAAGAAATTATAACTATGTGAGTTGGGTGATGGATATTCATTAACTTTACTGTGGTAATCATTTTGGAATATATACATATATCAAATCATTATGTTGTACACCTTAAACTAATACAATATTATATATCAATTATATCTCAATAAAACTGGAAAAAAATAAAGAGAGAAATAGTTCTACAATAGTAGTTGAAAGATTTCAATACAGTCTCAGTAGTGGATAGAAAAAACAGAAGATAAGTAAGGAAGTAGAAGACTCAGCACAATATACTAACTAGATCTAACAGACATATACAGAACACTCTACCCAACAACAATAGCATATATATTCTTCTCAAGTGCACATGGGACATTTTCCAGGATAGAACATATGTTAGATGACATATGAAGTCTCAATAGTTTTAAAAAATATATATTATACAAATGTCTTTTCTGACCACAAAAGGATGAAGTTAAAAAGAAATGAGCTATCAAGCCAAGAAAAGACAGGGAAGAAACTTAAATGCATAGTGCTAAGTGAAAGAAGCCAGTCTGAAAGGCTACGTATTTTACCATCCCCACTATATGACATTCTGGAAAAGTCTAAACCAAGGAGAGAGTAAAAAGATAAGTGGTTATCAGGGGTTAGAGGGAGGGAGGGATAAACAGATAGAACACAGGGGACTTTTATGGCCGTGAAACTGCTTTATATAATACTGTAATGATGGACATGTGTATTATGCATTTGTTAAACCCATAGAATGTACAACACAAAGAGTAAACCCTAATGTAAGCCATGGACTTTAGTTAATAATAATGTATCAATATCGGTTCACCAATTGTAACAAATGTACCACATGATTATAAGTTGTTAATAATAGGGGAAAATCGGGGTAAGGAAGTATGAAAACACTAAACTTTCTGGGAATTTTTCTTTAAACCTAAAACTGCTCTAAAAAAGCAAACCTATTGAAAAAACAATGAACACGTTATGAAAGATGATATTTACCTCATCTATCTATTCTGGACCCTGAACTCTTAATTACAGAGTCAAGCAGGGCTTGCCACTTCTGAGAGTTGATTCTACAATGTTTGCAAACTAACAAGTTAGCTTGTTACTGTTTCACTGAAGCATGAACTTCAGTATATTTGCATTTGTTCCTCTTGCCCCTCTTTCATATGTGGGTACACAGAAGGCCTAGTTGGGAGCCTGCACATGCAGTCAGTTATAAGAGAGGAACACTGAACTCGTGAATCCACTGTTTTTATAGCAAGCAGTAAGCAAGACTGCTCTTTGTTTGGGATGAGTGCATTCCCTTATCTCTCAAGATTGCTCTCGGCAAATACAACCTTGAGAAATGGCCTGGGCAAAGAGTGGTCAGGCCTTCACATTCTTGGCCCACCCTGCAAGAATGTGCAGTATTGTAATTGCCCATGGCAGATTGCCTCTCCCAACAGGTCCTTTCAGTTCTGGTATCTCCTTCTAATAATACTCAAGGAAAGAAATTCTTCACATTAGGATTTCTAAAAACCATAACAATACATTTTCATGTACAGTTGACTATGTATAGCTATATAAAATTACATGTAAATTCTTCACGAATGGGATACTGATGTCAATTTCCAATTTCTCCTTAATAAGCATTCTTCTTTGTTCTTGTCTAATCTAGATTTATTTTCTTCCAAGTCTTCCTTATCTTCCTTTGGAGGGTTCCATGCAAATCCGCCCTGGAACGGTCGCATTTTTTCTATCAAAGCCCTTATTACTATTTGCAGAAATTTCTTTACTTATGCATCTGCAGTTCCTAGAACTTCCTTTAAATATGGTCTTTTTCTCATATGACTGCTGTGCACCTTGTTTTCTTTGCCATTTTCTACAATGGCAAAGGCTATTGTCTACTCCCTTTGGCAGGAAAAGTTGCTTCCTGTTTGATGTTCATACTTAAAACAGAACCACAATGGGCAGATCCATGGCCACCATAAGGCTTCCTGGGGAACATTACTAGATAATCTCCTTCCACTTACCTGCATCAGTGCCAGGGACATTGTTGTTTAATCATTTTATTCTCAGTATTGTGTGGGTTGTACAAATCCATGGAAGTATGATTTAATATCTAATCTACAGATGTTTTATAAAAAATGAATGCCCTTAATGAATAAAATAGGATAAGACTAAACTATAATATAGTTTATAACTATCATTTATGTAATAATGGCTGTGGAATGCCTATGCCATTTCTAAATATAATTTTAAATCAAACCAATACACTTTATCTTCCAAAATAGTATTTTGGTCATATACATTGATCTAATTATTGCTACTAGCAAAGTTGATAGAATTGACTTACATCTCTTCTTTATCTTTGCTTATCTCTAGTGTTTATAAGAAAACAATGAGGAGATGACATAGCTTGCATAATCTGTGAGCACAGAGAGAAAAAAGAACTCACCAAACCTTTTGCTAATTTTCCTAAAACTCCAGTTTTATTTGATTGTTTCAGAATTGACTGGCCCATGCCCCTTTTGGGGGCAGCACAGAGGGTTATGTTGAGTGAAATATCAAAGGGTTATAACATTTTGAGAAATAGAGTAAAAATAAAAGGTAGTTTTCTCTATTTTTACTTCTCCTGATGTTAGTAACTCCCTGGGTGGAAGTCACATATATTTAGAAACTGCATTAACATTTTAAGGCCATTTTGGTGCTAGTTAATAAGTTATACTTTCATCATAGTAAAATAACACCTGAATGGACATTCTAATGGGCTTTCAGAGCCAGGATAGTGTGGCAAGGCAGTGGTATTTGCAATTAGGAACAAGAGCTCAACTGGAGAGTTCAACTGCCTGGGTTTAAAACCCAGTGCCACAATTTAGTAGCTATGACTTTGGGAAAATTAATTAATCTCTAGGCTTCAGGCTTCTCATATAATGGTAATAAACACAGAACATAGGGCTTTTTGGATGATTAAATGAAATAATCCATGGAAGGCACTTAGCTTAAGTGCCTGCCATAATATTCACTCTATAAATGATAGCTCTTATTATTTCTTGGGATTATAAAATATATTAATAATAGCAATACTCAATGAATGTTTGCTATGAGCTTGGCACTGCATTTTCAGAAGCACTGACTCATTTACTCTTCACCACAATATTCTGAGGTAGTGATCTTAACACAAAAGATTGTATTATCAAATCAAACACGGAAGAATCAGAGATCATACCCTGCATCAAGATTTGCTAATATTCATTATAAGTAATCTTGAGGCACAGGCTTAGCAGGGAGAGGACTGAGACCACCAACACAGAACCCCACATCCTTTCTTGCTGCATCAGGATTCACTCTGGCACAGATTAACATATGAAGTCTCTAAATAACTAATTCAAGTTGCAATGCTGTTTACACAAAAGAGAATTTTTCAGTAATGACACATTTCCATTTTATACTCTGATAGTTACTAGTTTACATGACATTTTCCACTGCCATGGCCCATAAATCTCTAGATTACAGATTTATGTACAAAAGCAATCAAAACAGACCAGGTATATCCTGCTAAAGTCTTTCCATAGATAAGGACTGTATTAGTTGGATAGGATTGCCCTAACAAAATATCACAAACTGGATGGCTTATACAGCAGAAATTTATTTTCTCAGTCTTGGGGTTAGAAACCCAAGATCAAGGTGCAGTCAGGGTTGTTTACTGATGGGGTCTCTCTTCCTGGCTTTTAGATAACAACCTTCTCACTGTGTCCTCACATGGCCTTTCATTTGTGCACACGCAGAGAGAGACAGCGCTCTCTTGCGATCTCTTCCTTTTATAAGCACACCAGCCCCATCAATTTAGGTGCCACCCTTATGACCTCACTTAACCTTTATTAATTCCTTATAGGCCCTGTCTCCAAATATAGTAACATGGGGGGTTAGGCCTTCAACACATGAATTTCAGGGGGACCTAAATTCAGTCCATAACAAGAACTCTGTCACTAGCATGATTTGGTGAAATGATGATTTGGCATAATTAACTTTGCTCCAAGTTTGTCAGGTTTGTCATTAGCATGTTCATAAGGTGATTTAACTAGGTCAACTTCTTTCTTTCCTGCAGGCATCCATTTAGTATAGGAAAAGGATGGATTACAGGAATAGTGCTAGCTAGTTTCTTCCCTGGCAGGCACTAGTATTATACCTATTTTAAGGTTGAAGTATTTGGGACACAGACAGGTTAAGTTAGTTGCATAAAGCCAACTGGCTAGTAAATGATGGAGCCTGTCTCAAAAAGATATGGCTTATTGAATACCCACATACATAGGCACTAAATTGAATAAAAATCCTCAACCAAATTCACATTTAATTTCCCAATAACTTAAAATTTGAAAGAAGATATTCCAATAGATACATAAAATATACAAATATGTAGCAATACATTGAGAGAGAATATTATACAAACCTAGTCTTTCAGTTTTCCCTTTCACAAGAATGGCACCACCATCTAGGTATGCAAATCAGAAGTCTAGGAATTGTCCAAGACATTTTCCTCTTCTTCACCCCCTTGTGCAATACCTCATAATAAATTCTATTATTTCTACCTCCTAAATAACTCTATAAGTGATTTTCTTCACTTTTATCCCATCCTCTAGTCTAAGTACTATCTTTTCTCTCCTGAACTATTGCAATAATAAATTTCTAGGAAAGAAAATAGCCTATACCAGCACACACTTGAGGTATGCTCTCCAAATCACTTGGAAAATGATCTTTCGAAATGCATATCTGTCCATATCATTCCTCTACTTAAAATATATTAAGGATCTCGAGGAATGATGTCAGGATCATGGCGGTGTGAGCTCTTCTCTTAGTCTCTTCCCACTAAGACACAATGAAAAGGACATTCATAACCAACAGAGGATATTAACACAACAAAATAGATGTCTGAGAGATCCATTCAACCATACATCTGAAGGTAAGGGTGCTGGAACCCCCTGGGGAGTCAGTGGAATGAGGTAAGTGGATCTCCTCTCCCTCCCAAGTGGCAGCAATCTAAGGCATGGGACTCTGAGAGAAGGAGAAAAAGGCAGCCTTCTTCAGGAATCCTTGCATTCTCAGAGTTGCCTCCCAGCCTGTGGGGATGGTCCACATGAGGCAGCTAAGCAACGGTGGAGGTGTTCCAACCAAGTTGAGCAGCCCAGGTGGACAGACAGTGTATGCAGAGTAGGAGTGTGCAGGATCGTGCACACGTGAAAGAAAGCACCCCTCCTCCCCACCTCCTGGCACACCAGCTCAGCCAGTCTGCAAGAGCAGGGGATCTCAGCCAGAGCACCTAAGACCATGTGTGTACAGCAGCAGCAGCCAGTAGTCAAATGCAGACAGGACCTGGCAGCACAGTGTCCAATGGACAGGCACATCTACTGGGGTCCAGCAGCCTCAGAAAACACAGCTCTTGCCTTCCCTACAGTGATAGGAGGTGGAATCTGTGACCAGATACTATCACTATGCAATGTCAAAAGCCCATCCCATCAAATAACATGAAGAGGTATATTAACACTCTAGACCAGAAGGAAAATGAAAAGTACCCAGAAATCAATCTTGAAGTCACAGAAATTTACAATCTAAATGACAGAGAATTCAACACAGTTATCATAGGGAAACTCTACAAGTTATAAGAAAACTCAGAAAGACAGTTCAATGAGCTCAGGAATAAGATTAATGAATAGAAGAAATTCTTCACAAAAGAGACTGAAACTATGAAAAAAAATCAGAAATGTCAAAGATGAAAAACACAATGAATGAGATAAAGAAAAATCTGAAACCCTTAAAAAACACAGCTGATATTATGGAGGACAGAATCAGTAATTTAGAGGACAGAAATATAGAAATGCTGCAGATGGAGGAGGAGAGAGAACTAAGACTAAAAAGAAATGAAGAAATTCTCTGAGAAATATCTGACTCAATTAGGAAATGCAACATAAGGATTATAGGTATTCCAGAGGGAAAAGAGAGGGAGAAAGGAGCAGAGAGCTTGTCCAAAGAAACAATACCTAAGAACTTACCAAACCTGGGGAAGGAGCTGGAATTACATGTAAATGAAGCTAATAGAACTCTTAATTACATCAATGTAAAAAGACCTTCTCCAAAGCATATATTAGTAAAACTGGCAAAAGTCAATGACAAAGGAAAAATATTCAGGGCAACAAGGCAAAAGAAAATAACCCACAGAGGAACCCTTATCAGGCTTTCAGTGGATTTCTCAGAAGAAACTTTACAGGTTAGGAGAAAGAGGAATGATATATTAAAAAAGATAAAACTTTCAGCCGAGAATACTTTATCCAGCAAAACTACTCTTCAGATAAGATGGAGAAATAAAAACTTTCCCCAATAAACAAAAACTGAGAGAGTTCATTGCCACAAGACCCCCTGAAAAGAAGTGATCAAGAAGGCCCTCATACCTGAAAAAAATGAAAGGGTTTACAAAGCCTTGAGCAATGAGATAGAGACAAAATCAGAAACAGGTTAGGAAACACTTAATTATAACAGTAAGGATAAAGGGAAGGAAAGCATCAAAAAAACTATAATCACTTCATTTTAATCGCCAACTCACAAAACGAAGCGGAGTAAGTTGTGACAATAATAACTTAGATAGTGAAGAGGAAAGGGATGGAAACTGCTTAGACTAAGGAAATAAGAGGCTATCAGAAAATGGACTATCTCATCTATGAGAACTTTTATATAAGCCTCACAGTAACCACTAAATGAAATCAGAACAGAAACACAGATGATACGTAAAGAGAAAACTGAGAAAACCATCAGAGAGAATCATCAAACTGAATTGGCAGTTGGAAATACATGGGACATGAAACGGGAAATACAAAACAGCTGGAAAACAAGTGATAAAATGGAAGTATTAAATCCTTATATATCAATAATCACTCTAAATGTAAATGGATTGAATTCTCCAATCAAGAGACACAGTGTGGCTGGATGGATTAAAAAACAAGACCCACCAATAAACTGCCACCAGGAAATATATCTTAGCTCTGAAGACAAACACAGGCTCAAAGTTAAGGGTTGGAAGATGATACTCCAAGCTAGTGGAAAACAGAAGAAAGCAGTTGTCACCACACTTATATCAGACAAAGCAGACTCCAAGATAAAAAAGACAATGAGAAACAAAGAGGGGCAGTATATAATGATAAAAGAGACACTCCACCAAGAGGACATAACACTTATAAACATATATGCACCCACCATAGGAGCACCAAAGTACATAAAGCAACTATTAAAAGACCTAAAAAGAGAAATTGACAGCAATACAATAATTGTAGGGGACCTCAACACCCCACTTACATCAATGGATAGATCATCCAGACAGAAAGTCAAAAGGAAATAGTGGAATTAATTGAAAAACTATAGCAGCTGGACTTAATATGGAACACCCCATGCAAAATCAGCAGAACACACATTCTTCTCAAGTATACATGAAACATTCTCAAAGCAGACCATATGTGAGGAAACAAGGCAAGCCTCAATAAATTTAAGAAGGCCAAAATCATATCAAGCATATTTTCTGACCATAATGATATGAAGGTAGAAATCAACTACCAGAAAAAGCTGGGCAAGTGACAAATATGTGGAGACTAAGCAACATGCTACTGAACAACAAATGGATCAATGAATAAATTAAAGCAGAAATCAAAAAATATCTGGAGGCAAATGAAAATGAAAATACACAATATCAACCCATATGGGATGGAGCAAAAGCAGTTCTAAGAGGGAAATTCATAGCAATACAGGGCCACCTTTACAAATAAGAAAAATCTCAAATAACTAATCTTGAACTATGCCTAACAGAACTAGAAAAAGAACAATTCAAAGCCCAAAGTCAGCAGAAGGAGGGAAATAATACAAATTAGAGCAGAAATTACTGAAATTTAAACAAACAAAAAAACCAGTAGAAAGGATCAATGAAACTGAGTTGTTGTTTTAAGAAGATAAACAAAATTGACAAACTATTAGCCAGATTCACTAAGAAAAAAGAGAGAAGGCTGGAATAAAGAAAATTAGTAATGAAAGTGGAGAAATTATAATAGATACCACAGAAGTACAAAGGATTATAAGGGCATATTATGAAAAACTATATGCCAACAAATTGGACAATCTAGAAGAAATGGATAAATGCTTAGACCATACTACCTCCCCAAACTGAATCAAGAATAAATAGAGAATCTGAATAGACCAATCACAAGTAAAGAGAGTGAAACAGTAATCAAAAACCTTCCAAAAAACAAATGTCCAGGACCAGATCGCTTCTCTGGAGAATTCTACCAAACATTCAAAGAAGATTTAATACCTCTCCTTTTCAAACTATTCCAAAAAATTGAATAAGAAAGAACACTTCCTAACTCATTCTACAAGGCCAACATCACCCTGATCCCAAAGCTGGACAAGGACAACACAAAGAAGGAAAATTACAGGCCAATATCGCTGATAAACATAGGCACAAAAATCCTCAACAAAATATTGGCAAACTGAATACAGCAATACTTTAAAAGGATCATACACTATGATCAAGTGGGATTTATACCAGGGACATAAGGATGGTTCAACATCCACAAATCAGTCAATGTGATACACCACATTAACAAAATGAGAAGTAAAAACCACATGATCTTCTCAATAGATGCAGAGAAAGCATTTGACAAGATCCAACATCCATTTATGATAAAAACTCTCTGTCAAATGGGTACAGAAGGAAAGTACCTCAACATGATAAAGACTATGTATGATAAACCCACCGCCAACATCATACTCAACAGGGAAAAACTGAAAGCCATCACTCTGAAAACAGGAACAAGACAAGAGTACCTACTCTTGCCACTCTTATTAAACATAGTACTGGAGGTTTACGCCAGAGCAATTACACAAGAAAAAGAAATAAAAGGTATCCAAACTGGAAAGGAAGAAGTGAAACTCTTGCTGTTTGCAGACAACATGATTTTGAACATAGAAAACCTTAAAGAATTCATTTGAAAACTGTTAGAAATAATCAACAACTACAGTAAAGTTGCAGAGTATAAAATAAACTTACAAAAATTGGTTGCATTTTTATGCTCTAATAACAAACTAACAGAAAGAGAACTCAAGAATACAATCCTATTTACAATTGCAACAAAAAGAACAAAATATCCAGGAATAAATTTAACTAAGGAAGTGAAAGACCTATACACTGAAAACTAGAAGAAATTATTGAAAAACATCAAAGAAGACCTAAAAAAATGGAAAGATATTCCATGCTCGTGGATTGGAAGAATAAACATAGTTAAAATGCCCATATTACCTAAAGCAATCTACAGATTCAGTGCAATCCCAATCAGAATCCCAATGACATTCTTCATGGGAATAGAACAAAAAATCCTAAAATTCATATGGGGCAACAAAAGACTCTGAAAAGCTATGGCAATCCTAAGAAACAAGAACAAAGCTGGAGGCATCACAATCTCTGACTTTATATACTACAAAGCTATAGTGATCAAAACAACATGGTACTGGCACAAAAACAGACAGATCAATGGAACAGAATTGAAAGCCCAGAAATAAAACCATGCATCTCCAGACAGCTCATATTTGACAAAGGAGCCAAGAACATACAACGGAGAAAGGAAAGTCTTTTCAACAAATGATGTTGGGAAAACTGGACAACTACATGCAAAAGAATGAAAGTAGACCATTATCTCTCGCAACACACAAAAATGAACTCAAAATGGATTAAAGACTTGAATGTAAGACTTGAAACCATAATACTCCTAGAAGAAAATATAGGCAATACACTCTTTGACATGGGACTTAGAAGCATCTTTTCGAATACCATGTCTACTCGGGCAAGGGAAACAAAAGAAAAAATAAACAAATGGGACTTCATCAGACTAAAGAACTTCTGCAAGGCAAAGGAAACCAGGAACAAAATGAAAAGACAACTCACCAAGTGGGAGAAGATATTTACAAATCATATATCCAACAAGGGGTTAATCTCCAAAATATATAAAGAACTCATACAACTTAACAACAGCAACATAAAACAACCCAATCAAAAAAGGGTCAGAGGATATGAACAGACATTTTTCCAAAGAAGATATACAGATGGCCAACAAACACATGAAAAAATGTTCTACATCACCAGTCATTAGGGAAGTACAAAACAAAACTACAATGAGATATCACCTTACACCTCTTAGAATGGTTATAATTACTAAGACAAAAAATAACAAATACTGGTGAGGATGTGGAGAAAAGGGAACCCTCCTTCACTGCCAGTGGTAAGGCAAACTGGTGCAGCCACTATGGAAAACAGTATGGAGACACCTCAAAAATTAAAAATGGAAATACCATATGAACCAGCTATCCCACTACTGGGTATTTATCCAAAGAGCTTGAAATCAGCAATTCAAAGAGACTTATGCACCCCTATGTTCATTGCACCATTATTCACAATAACCGAGACTTGGAAACAACCCAAGAGCCCATCTACTGATGACTGAATAAAGAAGATGTGGTATATACAAGCAATGGAATACTATTCAGCCATAAAAAAAGACAAAATCATCACTTTTGCAGCATCGTGGATGGACTTTGAGGGTATGATGTTAAGCAAAATAAGCCAGACAGAGAAAGATGAACACCATGTGATTTCACTCATATGTGGAAGATAAAGAAACACATGGATAAAAAGAACAGATTAGTGGTTACCAGAGCGGAAGGGGATTGGGGAGTGGGCATGAGGGGTAAACGGGCACATATATAGGGTGACTGACAAATAATAACGTATGACTGAAATTTCAGAATGTTATAAACTATTGACCTCAATAAAATTAAAATAAATATTAATGATCTCAATTCTTAAAATAAGACGGAAGTCTTTATTATGTCTATAAAGTCTATGAAGCACAACATGGTCTGGCTCCCAACTATATTTTCTAGCCTCAATTCACACTATGCTCTTGCATCTTCTCTGTATTCCAGCCACACTGGCCATTTTGTCAATTCTTATAATTTTGGTGCTTCCTCCTTCCAAATAGTTTTTGCATATGCTGTTCCCTTTGTTTCCTCCCCCTTTTGCTTTGTTGCTTTTTAAATTTACCCTTCCGACCTCAGTTTAGTTATTTTTTTTCCCCAATGAAGCCTTCTCTCACCTCTCTGGCAAGGCCAAATTCCCCAGTTCCAAAGCACGGACTCCAGGTAATTTCACTGAGAACAGCTAACTTAGAGTCAATTCCATAAATGACCATTTTACTAAAAACAAATCTGGTAAAAGCCAGATTGGAGAAGACAGTTTATTACCCTGGTCTAGGATGATTCTTTGCAGCTGTCTTTCTGCAAGATGCAGAGACAGGCAGAGGCTTAGCTAGGAAGATGGTAAACTGCATTTAAGGAGAAGCCAGCCGTTTGCTTACCTTGGAGTGCTGGATCATCGGGCGTTAGAGAAGGGCTTTGCTTCTGAAATGTGAAAATGTGAAACTGACATTCAGCCCAGACAGATTGTCAAATTTGGGGTTAAGGAGCTGTCATGAAAGAACTGCATTGAAACTTCTGTGAAATGAAGACTTCAAAAAATCCTCAATAATTCAGTGAATTGGTCATTTGGTGAAATGATGATTTGGCAGACTACTTTTCATCAAATTGATTTTCTAGAAATTGGCTTTTGGCGAACTAGCTTTCAGTGAATTATCTGTTAGGGAATTCAGTGAATCGGTCATTTGGAGAATTGGCTTTTGGCAAATTGGCTTTTTGCAAGTTGATTTTTGGCAAATTGGCCTTCTTACAGCATCATGTACCTCACTGTGTAGCATTTTTCATAGTTGATGTTTTCCATTTGCTTTATGATTATCGGATTGGTGGTGCTCTACCCCACTGTGTGTAAGCATCACCAGGGAGGGGGCAAGATCTGTTTTGATTTGTCATTATATTCTCAGCTCCCAGCACAGTGTCTGGAACATAGTAAGTACTCAATAAATATACGTAGAATGAATGAAAAAAATAACATTTTGCCACTATATCAAAGTGGAATAAAAATGCATTTTGGGTACTACTCAGTGGGGCTTAATTACCAAATATCTAGAGGAACTGACTATGGGGCAGTTTCTTTTAGATAAGTGCATATATACATGATATATGTATATATATATACACACACAAGATGGTACCATTTTAACTTGGTAATAATAATAATAGCTAACCTGTATATATCACTAACTTCATGCCAAACTTTACAGTTATTAACTCATTTAGTCCTCGCAACAATCCTATGAGGTCCATTACCACTGTTACCCTCATTTTACAGATGAGGAAGCTGAGGCACAGAGGAGATAAGGAACTTGCCCAAAGTCACACACCTGCCTGAACACAGGCAGTCCGGCTTCAGTATTAACCAGTATTTTGCAGCTCTCTTGATTCAAGAAAACTGAAATTTTGGTAAAAATTAGGTGATGGGAAATGAGCAGTTTATAACTTTTACTGTCTCTTAGGATAGGCATAGAGGAACAAACAGGTTATGAGAAAGAGTGTTTCAGGTATTGACACTAATTTGATCTAAGACTGCAATTTTGAAAAGCGTCATGGAGGATAATGTTTGATGATGGGCTAAATGATAGCTGAATGCAATGGGAGAAGGGGATTTTTAAGGTCCTTTGTATCTCCAACAGCCTCCTGAATAGCTACCTCCAAAACATACAGTATATATAAAATGGAGTGCTTGCTTTGCAAGCCCAGCGTTAATGCAAAACTTTCTCTATTTACACTGGGAGGAAAACAATGTTCTCGCTGTGCAAATTCAGTTTTAAGAGAAAATTTCTGTTTCCTTCTTACTGGGTTCTTGCTCCAAGTTCCTTCTATATAGAAATTCTGGAGCTAACTGCAGTTCTCATAAGGTGATCTGGGTGGAATAAAACCACAGAGGTGGGAAATGGAGTGGCGATAACTATGGAGACCAGGAAGTGAGATTAAATAGTTCATGGAGGCCTTGTTAGCATCATTAAAATGGTAATCCAAAGCATTGTCTTGCTGTGCAGAAAGACAGAGATCCAAAAGAGAGAATGAAAACTTATCGCTTTAATGTAAGACTTTGTATTTATCATTTGGTGGAGAGGGGCCCTTTCTATATGCACTAAATCTAATTTTTACAGCAAATTTGCAAATAAAGTATTATTCTTCCTATTGTATAGATAATGAAACAGACTCAGGGTACCTAATTTTCCCAAGGTCATATATCTAGTAAGTGATCTTGGGATTCTAACCAAGATCTGCCTTATTTCAAATCTCATGTATTTTATACTACACCACATGGCCCTTGTAGGATATTGTAAGGTAGGGACTGTAATGATGGTGTTGAAAATTGAATGTTTGTTCTCAAGCACATATTGCACAGAATGTGAAGAAAAGCAAAGTTTATGCTAAGAAGTGAGTGTTGGTGAATGATACAAAGGAAAAAGCTGGATGTCTGTGGTGAACAGAACCTGTTTAACTAAATGGAGTAATATATTACCATAGCCGTCTGTCAAAATATAACAGCGATGCATTGGCAGCACAGTCATCTTTGGTTTGAAAACAGGATTGACTGAGAGGCTGTTCTTGAGAACACACCATTGAATTTATCTCCAGAGATTGGAAACACACTTGAAAGAGACTTGATACATCAAATGAAAGATTAACTACTACTTCTTGCAGTTTCTTTTCTCAATACGGTGAAATGTTGATTATTGCCAAAGATTTTCTGAAGAACGTAACATCTATAGACCAAAATTGAAAAGTTCAAAATGACTCATGTAATCTTTCAGAAAGTTTCATCAGCATTTTTTTTTTTTTAAAGATTGGCACCTGGGCTAACAACTGTTGCCAATCTTTTTTTTTTTTCTCTGCTTTATCTCCCCTAACCTGCCACCCCGTACATAGTTGTATATCTTAGTTGCAGGTCCTTCTAGTTGTGGCATGTGGGACGCCGCCTCAACATGGCCTGACAAGCGGTGCCATGTCCACGCCCAGGCTCCGAACCCTGGGCTGCTGCAGTGGAGCGCTCGAACTTAACCATTTGGCCATGGAGCCGGCCCCAACATTTTTGATTGGCCTTGTAGGGAATTGTTAATCTCATCAAATTCTAGAGAGGCGACAGGAACGGATTCACGTACAATTCTTTCAGAATATTATTCTTGTTGTTTTTCTTCTATTGCCACCTATGGGATCTGCTATTGTTAGGCAAAAAGTTCAATATATTATTAGTCATATTCATTGTGAAAATTTCTTTTGAGTTAAATACCAGGTTTTTTCCCACATATGCTAAAAGCCTGACTGCAACAAAAAATAAATATATACCCATCTTTCGATTTGTGCATTTTTATATGGTAGATAAAGCTAAGGAATGTGTCAATTTGGGCTCCAAATATTTTGGAAAGAATCCATTGCATTATTTACTAACAAATATTATTTTGAAGTAAGACTTTTGTATTTTGAATGGAGGCAGAATTTTTTTTTTTTAGCCCTGAGCTAACTGCTGCCGATCCTCCTCTTTTTGCTGAGGAAGACTGGCCCTGAGCTAACATCCTTGCCCATCTCTCTCTACTTTACATGTGGGACACCTGCCACAGCATGGCTTGCCAAGTGGTGCCATGTCCACACCCAGGATCCAAACCGGCGAATCCCAGGCCGTGGAAGCAGAACGTGTGAACTTAACCGCTGTGCCACCAGGCCGGCCCCTGGAGGCAGAATTTTGAAAAATACTTTTCTTCTTAGAATTATCTCTAGTCTTTAGGCATTTAAAAAAAAATCTCTGAACAAGTTCCCTTCCCAACTCTCCAAATGCATGCATACACAACGACATAAATTTGTGACCAGGATTTGTGTGATGATGTGGAAACTCTGCCTTTTAATCTATTTTTTTTTGGTATAATAGCAGTAAAAGTTGTACATTTCCTTTTATCTCCATATGAATAATGCTGCTTCATTGATTTTGCAGTTTCATCTGTGAAGGAACTGATCTTGATCTTCCAAGATCTCGATCTTTTATAACTTTTTAATAACATAGCTCAAGATGGGGTTATATGACAGAAGAAATTACTTCCAAAGAAAGCAGTAATGAAGGCGTTAGTTATTCCGTAAGGTCTGGTATGCTGCAGATCTTTTCAAAGCAGAGCTGATTCAACTATAAAAAACAAGATGTTTTGAATATTTCTTTCCTCTGGCTCCTCTGAGTTGATAATCCAGAGTATACATTGCCTTGTTTGTTTAAAGAGTGAACAATATTAGTTTTGTGTGTGCGTTTGACCAAAAATATGGTTAAACAAATAAGAGAGAAAATGCTGCTTCATGCAATTATTTTTTTTTTCAGGACATGGTAAAATGGTTTGTTAAATTTTCCTAGTTATTTGCACATTTTCAGGTTAATTCTTTTGCTTTGCTAAGCTCACTAAGCCATACCTTTCTTAGGGACTATTTTTACAGTCTGAGTGATACAGGGAGGGGCAGGTTGATTATGTGTCAGTGAAGAGAAGACAAACTGTTACTGGCCATAGCCAATGAGGCGTAGGCTAACATCATCTAACAGATCAGTTTTTAAGTACAAATAATATTAGCCTGTTCCAGCCTATCAGGTTAAGAGGAATTCTTTTTTAACTCCTCATGTAAGCTTTTTTCCACTTTAGAATAGGGACAAAGGATTCAGTGGTGTAATTTTGTTCTTTAACAAGTTTTCCATAATATATCACATGATAACTATTTTAGCAACAAGATTTAACATTGCCCAGGCTTTTTATGGTTGAATTCTTATGTCAAGACAATAAATTTCAACTAAATATTCTTTTCATGCTGCATCTCTTTCAGCCCCTAAAGTTCTTTAGGTTTGCTGACAATTCAGAGTTTTAAAAATGCTTATCAAAAATTCAGTACTACTCCGCTATTCTTCTTACTTGACTTTTTTTGGTAGCGAAGATAGTCGTAAACATTCATTGCCTTTATGTTTTGGATAATCAATAAAGAATCAGGATCAAGGGTCTTGTAATAAGTGACCTTAACCACTTGCTTTGGTTAGGCCGAGCTTAATGGATATGAATAGTATTTGCTGTGGAGGAAATTTGCCAATATTTTGGAAATGTGATTTGTGTCTGAAAGTTGACTACAAGTCTTTGTCTTTACCATTGACCTGATACTAATTTTCAGGTAGATCCAATTTGGGGAGACATTTTTCCTTCATATATGATAAACTAAGAGACTATGAACTGTTCACTTCATAGTTCACTGCATTTCTATTTTACGCTAATGTGTTTTAGATCAGATTTTTGGGCAGTGGTATGAAGAATGAGCTGATGAGAGACAAAATAAGACGCAAGGAGACCAGTTAGGATGCTACTGCTGACCAGTAAGGATGTTAGGCAAAAAAGAACAGAGGCTTGAACTAATATAATGTCAATAGAGAGGATGTTAATGAAATAACCTGTATTTATTGAATACTTTCTATGTGCTAGGCACAGTGCTATGTACTTTAGGTGGATTGCTTCATTTAACACTCACCACGTCCCTATGAAGTAGGTTCTATTCCCATTTTACAGAGGAGAAAAATGAGGTCTAGAGAGCTTAAACAACTTATATTTAATGTTATGCAGTCAGAAGTGGTACAGCTGCGATTTGAACTCCAGAACCTGTGCACACAACCACCACGCAACAGACAGAAATATTTAAGAAGTAAAATTTAGCAACTGATTAGAAGTCGGGAGGATGATGGAGAGCTGAAGTGCGACCCTTAGGATTTAGGACTGGGCATGTTGGTGGATGATAATGCTTATCTTTGAATCGGGGAACATAGAACATAGAATGAAGAATATGTTTGGAGGATTAGGGAGTAATATGTTTAGTTCTGGACATCTTGAATTTGAGGTGTCTTTGAGATACAGAGAGAGAAGTCAAATAGGTTATGTGGATCTGGCAGGAATCTGGGCCAGAGTGGTTGGCATGATGCCTGGCATGGAATAACCGTCGATGAATATTTGTTGGCTAAAATGACAGACAGATGGAGAGAGAGAGAACAGAATTGCTAATTGTAAGAGTACACTTGGTACTTGGAACTATGAGAATGGATAAAATTTCCCAAGGACAATGTGTCAAATGAAAAAAGAGAACCCAGGATAACTCTGGGGCACATCAATACTTAAGAGTCAGATAATGGAAGAGAAACTTGAAAAGATGACAGAAAAGGACAAGAAGGTTAAGAGAGTGATATCACAGAAGCCAAGGAGATTGAGAATTTCAAGAAGGATATTATTAACAATATTAAATGCCATAAAAAGGCCCAATATAATAATGATGATAAATAAGTAACACTTATATGGCACTTACCATATGTCAGGCAATGCTTTAAGTATTTAATGTGTATTAGCTCTTCAAGTCAAACCTGTGATATAGGTATTTTTATTAACCATGCTTTATGGATAAGAAAACAGAGAGATGAAATAACTTACCTAAGGTAAGTGGCAGAGCCAAGATTGTGAACCCTGAGCGTGACTGCAAAGTTGATGTCCTTAAACTACTCTGCTATTCCTACTTGTAAAAGCAGAGGCCAAAATGTATCTACTAGATATGACATTAGGAGGTGGTTTATGATGTGGAGAATGCAGTTTCAGTGGGACAGTGTAAGCTGAAGCAGAATGCTGTCAGAGATTAAGAAGTCAGGAGTGCAGTAGGCTTATCGTCCTGGGAGGTTGGCTAGAAAGGAGAGAAGAAAAGTTTGCCAAAGGGATGCCAGGGAGGAAGGAATTATTTTTACGATGGGAGAAATGTTGCCATGTTTATATGGTGAGATAAAGCTTCCTAGGAGAGAGATTTTGGAAGATACTGGAGAGGTGGCAAATGGAGAGATTAGCACGTATGAGCTATAGGCACTTCAGGAGATATTCAGCTTGGACAGGAGAGGGAATACCTATTTTACAAAAGGAGACAAGTTAATGGCTGGGTAGGGTTGTATATGGGTCTTTTTGACTGGGTGAGTAGTATATTGATGGAGTTCATGCTTAATCGCCCTGCTCTCTTTATGAAGATTCCTTGTTTTTTTGTTTTTGTTTTTGCTTTTGTTTTTTTGATCAGCAACCCTTCCTTTAGGGGAACTATTCCTGTTTCACTCTATGCTTACGTGAATTTTGAGGGTTTCTCCAAATGTTAGATTTTGTTCCCTGCCCTCTATGTGACAAAATCTGGGCTGACCAGTTCTTATTCCTGCAAAGTTAAACCTTGTGTAAAGACTTATAGGTATAGGAGGTGTTTGGAGCTGAGCCATTTGATGGCAGTGATGTTTTGAGCTAGCTGGATTCTTCTCCTTTCAGAGATGTTCCCTGCTCAGACCTTCCTTCAGTTACAAAACCTCCGATAAGTCCTCTTTTTCTTTCTTATAATGTCTCTTTTGCTTAAATAGCTTGCAACATATACTCTACCTGATAACATCTCTTGAGGGAACTTGAAGAATGTGGCATGGAATAAAGAGTTTTGGGATTTTGGGTTAGCAGTGATAGGAAAACCAAAATAGGATTCAACTAGAGACAGATGAAAGGATTGCTTAGAAAAACTGGGGCTGGCCCCATCGCCGAGTGGTTAAGTTCGCGTGCTTCGCTTCGGTGGCCCAGGGTTTCCGCCTTCGCAGGTTTGGATCCTGGGCGCGGACATGGCATTGCTCATTGAGCCATGCTGAGGCAGCATCCCACATGCCACAACCAGAAGGACCCACAACTAAAAGTATACAACTATGTACTGGGGGCTTTGGGGAGAAAAAGGGAAAATAAGATCTTTAAAAAAAAAAAAAAAAGAAAAACCAAGGCCCTACTGAAGCAGGAAACCATTCCATTCATTTGAGATAGTTTTTTTGGTTTGTTTCCATCACTCCAACCTACTATAGAAATGAAATATATGGGATAAGGAGATAACTCCTCAAAAATAGTTATAGTAAGTATTTTGATCATTGCTTTTTAGTTAGGTGACCTAAAAGGAATCGTTTTTGAATCGTTTTATTATATTTATAAAAAAATAAGCATCTTTTAAGAATTTTTATGTTAAGGATTGTCAAAGGCAAAGTTAATGTTTGATTTACTTGGAGTTATTTAAATGCTCAATTAAGTCTTAACCTTTAGCCAAATTCTTCATCATAGATCGTTCACACTAGTAAGGACATTTTCCCAGTCAAATTTCTGAGTGTTGATGTACTATAGGCATTCTCCATAATTTCACACTTAAATGATTAGCTTATCCAAAATAGAATCTGACTCCAGGATATATGTTATTCACGCAGATCATCAGTAAGCAATTATCATTCGTTGCCTGCCATTTCCCATAAATAAATTTTCATGATTTTGTAGAGTTTTACACCTCATGTATTCTTTTACTGTTGATAACTTTTCACATATTGTGAATTGTAATAAATTTTATTATTGACAATAAATAATAGAATAGTAGTAAAGGAAAATAGCATAGTGGAATAAATAACAAAGTAGAAATATGCTACAAAGGGATGATTTAGTGAACAACTTTTGCAAATTCACTTTGAACATGATTACATTTCAGCAAAAGAAATTTATATTAGATGCTTGAAAAATTTCTTTGACATCTGGAATTGTGTTTTTGATGTTCAAGAGAAGTTGAATATCTCCTTTAACGCTATGTGGAAACTACATCCATAACTCCTTTGTACTGGCAATGTGCTTTTGAGTGAGTTATTGAACCCGTTTTCTTTTGTTAAAAAAGAAACTGATCATTTGTGAAATGGCATAATGATACCTCATATTGTTACCATAAGTATAATTGAAGTGACCCCAAATAAAATATTCACATAGTCACTTAAGTTTTTGTTATCTACTACCCAAGGTCGAAGACTTCGTCTAGTATTCTAAGACCTTCCCAGGCATATTTGAATAGTATTAAAACACTTTTCCCAGAAGTCTGCAGAAGTGCTTCAAGGGTTCTGCAAAAGTTTAATTTGAATATCATTTTCAAATTAAGTTTTTATTGATCCCACGCACGAATGTACAGACACCACTCTAAGGCTTATAACAAAAGCAGCCGTTCTCTCCTCCCTCCGTTATTTCCACTGTGTTTCTGTATAGTACTTTTTCTTGATTTTTAAATTTTTTTAAATTGACAAATTGTTTATTTAAAAATATTTTTAAAAAAGAAATTAGACAATGATGAGATAACTTTTAAATTTTGGACTTTCTTGTTGTCGACTTCCTACTCTGGAAGATGAAGATACGGCTCCTGCAGGTCTTCCTCGCCTGCCCACTGCGCACCCAGCCACAGCCCTACATGGGCCGTCTCCCTCTCTCCTCCGCATACACCTGTATCATAACGTTTGCTTAAATGAGCAGGAATTGTGTACACAGTTATAAACATGTAAATATTGTTCATAGCTAAGCCATGTTTTTATTTCCTTCCTGATACACTTTTTATCTTTCATGGGGTTAACAATTGCTTCATTTGCTTTGTTTTCTGTGCTCCTTTTATTAATTTAGTCCCCAAATTTCCCATAGAACTTTGAAATTCTTCTCAACTTAGTCAAACACGTTGATCATTTGTCAGTTTTATATTTCCTCTCGGATCCACACTGGTCCCCAGCTGGGGTTGATTTCTCTGTGGGCCTGCCAGGACTCCCCTTCGCCGCTGTGCTGGCAATCCTCTGCCTCTACCTGTATCTGTGTCCTGCTTTCCATGTCTTCCTTCCTCTTGGTCTATCCACTTATTTTAGTGAAGCACATTCTCCCCTAGCTACTCAAGAAATGGTGAATTGGAGCGAAAATTTTGAGACCTTGCGCGTCATAAAATATCTTTTCTACACTCACACTTATTTAATAGAAAAATTGGGTGTAGCATTATGGGTAGAAAATTTTCCCTCTGAACTTTGAAGGAATGCCTCCTTTGTCTTTTTGCTTCCAACATAACGTATTTTCCTGCAATTTGTATGCTAAATGAATAATGAATTTAGATTTAGTTACATGCCTGTAGGGAGCTCAGAGTCTGGAGGGTGGGTAAGATTTAGAAAGAAGAGGTTAATATTTATATGTTCACCATATTGTAACCGAAAGTTCGGTCTCTGAACCCGATGCCAATCCAAATAACAAGAACAGAGTCTTGAGTGGAAGAGGAAAGGTTTTTACTATGCCAGGCACAGGGAGCAAAGCAAGGGCTCATGGCTCAAAAATTGCTAGCTCCCAGATGAGAAACGGGTAGGGATTTTTATTTAGGGTTTTGGGTAGAGGAGGGGGAACATGTAGCTGTGCAGGTCGGTGCTTTTCCACCAGCCTGCGTTTGGCCTTGAGAGGCTGCTTGCAGCCAGGTGGGGGTGATGGTGAGATTGGAGGATGGTAGGTGGGCGTCCTTCGCCCCGTGTCTTGTGTTCCTGTTTGAGGCGGGTTCGAGCGCCGGGAGTCGAGGAGTTGAGGTCTAGGAAGCCTCCGCTCCTGGATATTCTTGAGACAGCGGCTTTCCTGGCAAACTTCAAGGACACATGATTAGCTTAACTTTAGTGTGCCTCCAACTCCAGGCCACCTGGGCTTTGAACAATTTGTAACTCCCATTTAGTTGTAAAGCTCAAGGAGTCCAAGTTTAAAGAAACAGGTATTTACATGTGAGTGGAGCTAGAGAAGCAGGAAAGGGGGTGGTGGGTTTTAGTTTTAACCCCAGATATGCTGGGTTCATTGTGAGGGAACTGATATGAGGGCTGATGTTAAGGGCCTGTAACAATATGTCAGACAACAGTATAATGTATTATCTAATTTAATGTTCATAGCATTTAACTTTATGATAAAGCAACTGAGGCTCAGAGAGTTTAAATAATTTGCCCAAGATGATAAAATAGAGATTTAAATACAAGTGTAGTTGGAGTACATGTTTTTCCCATTCTATAAGCTTGCCTTCCAACTACACCAATAACATCTTATTTTATCTCATTAAGCAGCTTGGTATGGTAGTGCTTAGAGGCATGGATGCTGATTTCATATCTGCCTCTTTCTAGCTGAATTATGAGTTTATATGTGTAAAGAGCTTAGAGAACTGCAGTAGATGCTGTATAACGTTAGCCGTTGTTATTATTAAAATTGATTTCAAGTGGCTTCTTTTGGGTTCTGCTCTCCCCTTCTCCCATTCTGTTTGCATAGTTAACTTATTCTTAAAGTTAGCTCCAGTTTCACTTCTCTAGTAAGGCCATTCCAACTAGACAAAGCCTTACCCCCTCCAAAACTAGATCAGTTTCCATCCACCTCTCACAGTGTAAACTTCTGGGACTTAGTACTTTTCCTTCATATCACAGTTAGTAACTATGTGTTTTTGTGAGTGTTTGTTTCAAATCTGTTTTCCAACTGAAGTCTAAGCTTCATGTCTGTTTTGCTCACTTTTGTACCCACAGAACCCAGCAAATACTCGGAACATAGGTATTAGAAAATATTTGTTCAAATTGAGCTCAGGCAAACCTAAATATATGTTTTTCCCCTTACTGTAATAATATATTTTGATAGAAAGTTAATAGATAACAAACAACAATAACTGCTATCATCTTCTCCATGTTTCCTATGTATCTAAGTGTGGGGAGAAACTGTTCTCCCTGTATGTCTGCCTCAGAGAAGGTACATTTTGCAGGTCATTAGTGGGTTGTGAAGTCACTTTAGTGGGTTGTGACCAGCTTAAAAAAAATGACATAGAACAGAAGAGAAAATATCAGAGTATATCACACATAGTAAGGGGTAAGTATTGTTTTATGAAACACTTTTTCGGATTTTATATATAAATCTATATATCTACACACACGTATATATGATTATGTGGAGTGGATTGCATTATAATAAAAAATGGTTTTTACTGGGAATATGGTCAAAAAAATCTTGCTAAGTCAATTGCTCTAGGTCTGTGATTGGCAAACTTTTTCTGTAAATGACTCGTAGTAAATATTTTCGGTTTTGTGGTCCACACGGTCTTAGTCGCAACTACTCAACCACCATTGTAGCATGAAAACAGCTGTAGAGAAAAAGTAAATGACTGGACATGGCTGTTTCAAAAACAGCTTTACAAAAACGGAAGGCTGGATGGATTTGATCCAAAGGCTACAGTTTGCTGACCCCTGCCCTAGGGGAAGATGTTGGAAGGGAAGCTTCTATTCCTTTCTCCACCTTGTTAGTTGAAGGAGATAATTTGCTTAATTTGGGATAATCTGATAATTCTGATAGTTCTTGCTTAGTGGATGGAAGAATAGGGAAATAGGCTGTACTCTGAGCTAAGCTACCTTAGGCTCTTATTGTCTTTACTTTCCTTGTCTTCCTGACTCTATATTAGAATTGAAAGTCTAGGCAGTGTTTTCTTGTGTGTAAAGAGTTTGCCACTCTCTCTGCAGGCCCTTGCTTATGCCTTGCATGTTATGCACCGCATAATGGTGTATCTGATAGGAGGCCCCTAGAGTTGTGCCACCTGGCAGCTCTGGCTGCCTGGCAAGTGGCTTTAGAATCTGCTCTGTGATTCTGCCTCTTTCCATGATGGGTCTTAAGGACCAGACTCAAGTTGTTGGCAGGATGCCCACTTAGGTCTCAAGTCCAATCCATGTTCTCAAATCCAGCTGTTAATAGATCTGAATTTTAAAGTGATTGGGTATTTGTCTAGCTTGAATAAAATGGATTCTATGGTTACAAATTCTTGTAAGAGTACTTTGTAATTTAGAACCCAGAGAGGTGAGTTTAAGTTCTCTGAACTTCCAACATTAACAATCAGGTATTCAAACTGTATTTCAAAAGCCAAAAAAATGGAAATGAGATTTCCCACAATCTCTCTCCAGAATAATATATGTCTCTCAAACTTTTCTCACACCAACTAACCTGAGAAATATGACACCCTAAAGTGATTCTGATTTGGAATGATGAGGATTGGGGTAGGATGGAATATATTGAGAATAACTGCTTTAGAAGAGTGTGGCAGATGTTATAGACTGGCTACACCAAATTCTTTTATAATCCCCCCCTTTTTTTCTTCTACAAGAGTGATTGAAAATCTTGAAGATTCATGCTCCTTAGACTCCCTTGAAGCTAGAGTGAGCCATGTGACATAGAAGTGGTAAATGAAATAGAAATATTTCTTTTCCTCTTTCTGGATGAGTTGGTTTCTAGTGGGTACCAGCAGGTGCAGCAGCCATCTTGCATGCATGGACAGGAACACTCCCTGCCAAGGATGCTGGCACAGGAGATGGAAGGAATCTGTTTGCTTGCTAAAATCATTGAGCCTTTAGACTGCCTATCCCTGGACTTCTTGTTGCATAAGATAAAACAGTTCTTACGAGTTAAACAACCATTAGTCAAACTCTTACTCATTTAGAGATGAACACAATCCTAACTGATACCAAAACAGGCTCAGCTTCTTAAATGGAAATTACTATAAAATAAACTTAGGAGGACATATCCTAGGTAAGGAATGGGAAAAAAATTTGTTTGCAATTTAATACTTTGAAAGAATAAGTTGTAACTTATTTATAATGCTAAACTTTTATATCTTTAAATGCAAGAGGCTCTTCGAACTTTATAACTGTGGCAGGTTCCAAACTAGAGAAAATTTAAAGTCTTTTCATCCACAATGCCCATCAAATACCTAGTATATATTAGGTATGCTCGATAAGTGCATGTTGAATGAATAATTGAAAATGTCATTGAAGGAATAAATTAACGCGAAAGATATTTCCTGGAGGAAGTATCACGTGACCTCACCAAGAATAAAAACACAAATCAAGAAAGTGTAGAAGTTCTTACGCCCATTTCTATTGATGTCCATAACTTCGAAAAATAGATGTAGAACCTAACATCAAAAAATTTTAATGTTCCAAAAAGATATGATCATGCCTAGTATGAGAGTGGGAAGGACTATTTTATCCGGGTGTGTGTGAAGAAAGTAAACAAATTGAAACATGACCTTTTGATTTTACTGTGAAAGTTGGAATTAATTTCTGACATGTTCGTATCTGTGCCAAATTATTTCCTGGAACTGAAAGGGAAACACAATGCAATAGAATACTGGGAAGCACAATGACATTTTAGACTATAAAATGATGAGTGATGAGTGTTTTTGACTATTTACAAGTTTGGGAAGAGTCTGAGTTGTATCCTTTATTATAAAACTGTAATAGTAAGTGTAGCGCTTTTCTGAGTTCTGTGAGTCATACTCGTGAATTATTGAACCCGAGGGGGCCGTGAAAATCCTTGGATTTGCAGTCACTTGGTCAGAAGCGTGGGTGTCTTGGGGACTCCCTGAACTTGCAGCTGGCATCTGAAGTGAGGGCAGTCTTGTGGAGGACTGACCCCTTAACCTGTGGGGTCTGTGCTAAGTCTTGGCGCTAAGAGCCAGAATTGAATTGAAGTACAGCCAGTGGGGTTTGAAATGAAATATTGTCCATAAGAAAGGTCTGGTGTTTTTGTCAGCATGGTCTTTCCTTAACTGACTAGTTAACTTCTCAAATGACTGTTTCCATTGTAGAAAATCTGTTGTTTTCAGGGGAAGTGCCCTGGTATTTCACTGTGTTATATCTCTTCCATTCTGAATCAACTATATCTTTGGTATACAGAAAATACTAAATAAATATATGTTGCCAAATTTATTCATATTCTTGAAATGTAACTAGATTCTAAAAAGTCAGGAGTGAAAGTGTGGAGGTGTTACAGGCTCTTAACACCAGCCCGGATATCAGTTCCCCGACATTGAACCCAGCATATATGGGTTTAAAACTAAACCTCCTTTCCTGCTTCTCTAGCTCCACTCACATGTAAATACCTGTTTCTTTAAACTTGGACTCCTTGAGCTTTATAACTAAATAGGAGTTACAAATTGTTCAAAGCCCAGGTGGCCTGGAGTTGGAGGCACACTAAAGTTAAGCTAATCATGTGTCCTTGAAGTTTGCCAGGAAAGCCGCTGTCTCAAGAATATCTAGGAGTGGAGGTTTCCTAGACCTCAACTCCTCGACTCCCGGCGCTCAAACGCGCCTCAAACAGGAACACAAGACACGGGGCGAAGGACGCCCACCTACCATCCTCCAATCTCACCATCAAGCAGCTTCTCAAGGCCGAACGCAGGCTGGTGGGAAAATGCCGACCTGCACAGCTACATGTTCCCCCTCCCCTACCCAAAACCCCCTATAAAAATCCCCACCCCTTCCTCATCGGGGAGCTAGCAATTTTTGAGGCATGAGCCCTTGCTTTGCTCCCTGTGCCTGGCATAGTAAAAGCCTTTCCTCTTCCACTCAAGACTCTGTTCTTGTTATTTGGATCGGCATCGGGTTCAGAGACCGCACTTTCGGTTACAGAGGTGGGAAAGGACATGCCTTATAGACGGACGTGATGGTCCATGTTAGGAATGATGAGAAATAAGATCAGGATGGTAGGATATGGAGCCAGTTCATGAAAAGCATTAAATGAGGGGAAAGTTGTTGGAACACTGGACTATTTGTGCATGTTGTAAATGGCTAAGGACTGTTGTGCCTTTCGTGTTGGATCAAAGAGAACTATAAATTTTTTACCAGCTACTGGTATGAGCAAAGCAGTATATTGCTGAGCTTAATTTAGCAATATATGGAGAGAGAGCGACAGGGAGAGTTATTAACACACACACATTCACACACACAGGGTCTTATTATAATAATCCAAGTGTAGGTCATGAAGGTGTGGTGAGGTAGTAGAAGGAATGTAGAATAAGGTACAAATCTCAAATATTGATTAGTTTAACCAATATTTTATTTTCCAGTTGCTTCACTTTTTCAGAATCACTTCTGTTTTCTTGCTTTTCTTACCCAACTTCCGTTTAAAAATATTAGTTGTTTCTGAGGTACTTAGGAATCTCTGGAGGAAACCACCATCTATTTCAAAGTAGTTGAGGAGAAATAGGTACTGAAAGCCTTCACAATAGGCAAAGCTGATTTAGATTCGTTTTCATTGTTAGTGAATTTTGTCCATCTTTTCTCCCATACTGGTTGTAATGGGAGACTTGCTTAGTCTTTTTTCACAAGTGTGTCTAGGTCAGAAAAGAAGAATGAGAAAAGGGAAGAGTATGTATGTATATGTTTGAGGAAGAGGGGACAAGGGACGGGGCTATGGAAGCTTATGGAGGGGGACCAAAATCATGGCTATAGGTCTTTTTTCTTATTCACTTTTTTCCTTTTTTCCCTATTATGGCTTAAGGGACCTAGAGAGAGGAAAGGCCTTTATTGGATTATAGTGAGCATCCTTGTTTCCTGACCCACTTGATTCAGCACTCCAGTAGGTAGGATGTGTAATTCTTTGTGGTCATGTGTCTATCTCTAGGTTTTCAATTCTGAAGAAGCCATTTTCTGGAGAGTTCGAAAATAAATTTCCTCTGCTCTTAAATCTCCCATTTTGTGTATTCTCTCTATTACAAGCCTGGAACTTTTGCACAAATGCTCTGTGATTTGGGCTACCTTTTTTGCTCCTCAAATGCATCCACCATGAAAGCAGTAGATACATGATATATTTAACACTTTTCATTTATTTAAAAAATGGGATTGTGGGGCTGGCCCAGTGGCGGAGTGGTTAGGTTTGCAAGTTCTACTTCTTGGCTGCCCGGGGTTCGCCAGTTCCTATCCCGGATGTGGACATGGCACAGCTTGGCAGGCCATGCTGTGGTAGGTGTGCCAGTATAGGGTGGAGGAGGATGGGCACGAATGTTGGCTCAGGACCAGGATTCCTCAGTGGAAAGAGGAGGACTGGCAGTAGTTAGCTCAGGGCTAATCTTCCTCAAAAAAAAAAAAAGGGGGATTGATTGGTTTTTAAGCAGATTCTTCATTTGACAAAGGAATTAGCCATTAGATTACTGTAAGCATAGAGGCTCACAGTGCATTTACAGTATCATATTGAAACTTCTGTTTATGCTCTATTAAATTATCAAAAGATGACATAGGACTACATAAGGGTTGGCAACTGATTCTCTAGTGGGATATCACCAGGTGGCAGTATCTCAATAAATCACCACATTCTGCTTTACTGGTCCAAAAACTGAATTTGATTTATTTACCTGGAGGTGACAAGCCTCACCCTGACCCAGCTCACAAGATATTGATTTCTCCACCACTTCCATGAAATTGTTCTTATGAGGTCAACCACTGGCCCCTTCTTGCCAAATCTAATGGCTAATTTCCTTCCCTCATGTTACTCACATTTTCAGCAATATTTGACTCAGCTGATTGCTTTCTTCTTGAAACTTATCATGCTTGGCTTCTAGGATACACTATTTTGATTTTCTTCAGAACTCACTGGCTTTTCTTCAGTCTCCTTTGCTCACGCAGCATTCTCTACTTGATCTGTATACATGGCAGGGTGTTCAGGGTTCAGCCCTCAGCCCACTTTCTTCTCGATTTCTGCTCTATTTAGGCAATCTAATCTAGACTCATTACTTAAATATTTCCTATTTGTTGATGACTTTCAAATTTCTGTCTGCATTCCTGCCCTTTCCATGAGCTACAGACTTGTATATCCAACTACCTGCTTGTTCATTAAATTGGATATCAAATGAGCACCCCAAACTTAACAAGTCCAAACTGAGCACTTAATTTCCAGCATCCACTACCCCTTACCCACTGGCTCTTCCTCTTCTCTTCTCCATCTCAACGAATACTTGATTCTTTTTTCCCTTCATCCCTCAAATCCAGCCCATCAGCAAGTCTTATCAGCTGTATCTTCAAAATGTATCCCACATTCAAGTGCTTTTGCTCTGTTCTCATTTCCTTGACTACCACCTAAATCTGAGGATGTCTTGTTAGGTACGTTTACATTTATGATAAATATGTCTTTTTCTAGTGTTCTTTTTGCCAGTATATTATGTTCTTCTTTCCTCATTATATATGTATATGCATGCATATGTATAATATACACGTGTGTATATGCACACACCTATATCTCTATATCTCTCCATCTATCTATATATTTATCAATCAACTTTTGGCCTAAATTATATTTGTCACCCTGGCTAAATTTGTTAGCCCAGATTCCTCTTGTTACATGTTTGCCCAGTATAACCTTTATTCTAAACTTTTGTTTGTCTTTTTTTTTTTTTAAAGGTTTTATTTTTTTCCTTTTTCTCCCCAAAGCCCTCCTGTACATAGTTGTATATTCTTCGTTGGGGGTCCTTCTAGTTGTGGCATGTGGGACGCTGCCTCAGCGTGGTTTGATGAGCAGTGCCATGTCCGTGCCCAGGATTCGAACCAAAGAAACACACGGCTGCCTGCAGCAGAGCGCACGAACTTAACCACTCGGCCACGGGGCCAGCCCTACTTTTGTTTGCCTTTTTGTTTTAAATGTGTCTACTTGACTACAATTTGTTGGGCTTTTAAAAAAAATCAATTTTGAGTCTCTGTCTTTTTAACTGATATGTCTATCTTATTTGTAGTTACCATATTGTAGTTCTGCTAGAGTTTATTGCTCCATATCATTTAATATTTTTTCATTTAATACACCTTTTCCCCCACTCTTTTTTTGTTTTCGATTACATAGATCAGATTTGTTTCTTTTGGCTTAAAGTTATGTGTTCTATTTTTGTTCTTATACTAGATGCCCATGTCATGCTGGTTGCCCTTAAGACTGGTACTAATGTTTATTTACCCCAACTCATTTCTTTATCATATTAATACCTATATTGTTTCTCTTAATCAGACTAGTACTTTTATATACTGTTGTGTCTTTTTTGGTCTCTGTTTCACTCCCATCACTGTAATATTGTCTACAGTATTAGTTCTGGGTAATAGATATACTTTTCTTTTCCTGGTTTAAAATTTTTAAATTTAATTTTTAGGCAAAAAGAAACTTTGCCAAGACATGTAGTTACCCTTACTTTTTATGCCATTCTAATGTATCTTGAATTAAAATCCTGCCTTTCTTTTCTTTCTCCCTCTTTCCCTTCCACTCTTTTTCTTTCTCTTTTTTCTAAAAGATTGGCACCTGAGCTAACAACTGTGGCCAATCTTCTTTTTTTTTTTTTCTGCTTTTTCTCCCCAAATCCCCCCAGTACATAGTTGCATATTTTAGTTGTGGGTTCTTCTAGTTGTGGCATGTGGGACACCACCTCAGCATGGCCTGTCTGTGCCCAGAATTTGAACCGGTGAAACCCTGGGCGGCGGAAGAGGAGCACGTGAAATTAACCACTCGGCCATGGGGCCGGCCCCTCTTTTTCTTCCTTTCTCGTATTTTTGTTAGTAGTGTTTATTATGGATTCCTGTGTGGCTAACCTTTTGAGACACTGTATGCCTAAAAATATTTATATTACATCCTTAAATTTGAATGACGATTTTGCAGTAGAAAAATTTGAGGTTCAGAGTTCTCTTCCTTCAATGCTTTAGTAATATTACTACATTGACTGCTTGCATTCATCATAGGTGCCAAGAAGTCTGAGGACAGTAAGATCCTTTTTCTGTTGTAGGTGACATGCTCTTTTACTCTGGAAACTTTTTAGAATTTTCTCTTTGAAATGTATTGCAATGTGTTTTGTTATGGAATCTTGTTTCTCTGATACTTTACGAATCCTTTCAACTTGGGATCTGTCATGTTTGTTTGTTTCTTTCTTTTTAAAGCTTGGCACCTGAGCTAAAATATGTCACCAATCTTCTTCTTTTTTTTTTCTTCTTCTTCTCCCCAAAGCCCCCCAGTACATAGTTGTATATTCTAGTTGTAGGTCCTTCTGGTTGTGCTATGTGGGATGCCACCTCAGCATGGCTTGATGAGCGGTGCCATGTCTGCACCCAGAATCTGAACTGGCAAAACCGTGGGCCACCAAAGCAGAGTGTGCAAACTTAACCACTTGGCCACAGGGAGGGCTCCTGTCATCTTTCTTGAATGCTGGGAAATTAATCTCTATTATTTCTTCAAATATTTCTTTTTCTCTACTTTCAATGTTCTCTCCTTCCGAGACTACTGTTATTCAGTTTTAGCATTTCTACACTCTGCTTTGCTTCATATTTTCTAGTTCTTTATTTTTTCCTCCTGCTTTTTGGGAGAGCTCCTCAATTTGATCTTATTTTTTTTTAGCCAGTATTATTAACATCTTATTCTATCTGTTGTATTCTTTATTTCAACTATTATATTTTTTAATGTTGCCACATAATTCTTTCTTTTTATGCTTTATTATTCTTGTTTTATGTCACTAATGCCTTCCTTCATCTCTTTAAGTATGTGTATCATGTTTGATTAAATTCTTGGTCTGACTATTTTCAAAATCCTGCTTTAGATAGGGTTTAGATTATGTTTTCTCTATAGGAATTGCACTGAATTACAGAATTGTAATTCTCTGATGTCCAATTACTTATCCTGTGAGCTTATGGTCCCTTGGTAATCCCAGTGCCTGAAGGTGACTGTTTTCCTGAAAGGGCTGAAATCCCTGTTCTACTTCTGTGGAGATGCTTTATTTTATTTATTTTTTCATTTATTTATTGCCTTCAGGAGTTTATAATTTATTTATTTAATATTAATTAATTAATTTATTTTCAGATTTACATCATAATATATTTCGAATTCTGTGTAGATTACATCATGTTCACCACCTGGAAACTAATTATAGTCCATCCCCTCACATGTGAGCCTAATCACCCCTTTTGCTCTCCCCCCTTCCCCTATGGGAACCACCAATCCAATCTCCATTGCTATGTGTTTGTTTGTTGTTGTTTTTATCTTCTACTTATGAGTTAGATAATATGGTATTTGACTTTCTCCCTCTGACTTATTTCACTCAGCAAAATACCCTCAAGGTCCATCCACGTTGTCACAAATGGCCGGATTTCATCATTTCTTGTGGCTGAGTAGTAGTCCATTGTGTATAAATACCCCATCTTCTTTATCCATTTGTCCCTTGATGGGCACCTAGGTTGCTTCCAAGTCTTGGCTATTGTGTATAATGCTGCAATGAACATAGGGGTGCAAGTATCTTTGTGCCTTTGTGTTTTCAAGTTCTTTGGATAAATACCCAGCAGTGGGATAGCTGGATCATATGGTAGATCTATCCTTAATTTTCTGAGGACACTCCATACTGCTTTCCTTTAGTGGCTGCACCAGTTTGCATTCCCACCAGCAGTGAACAAGGTTTCCCTTCTCTCCACATCCTCTCCAACATTTTTAAGGAGAGGGGAAGACATGGCAAAGCCCCAGGCAGCAGTGTTCCCCTGATGATTACTCCCTTTGCAACAACCACTTTAGATTATTCCGTCCCCCAATGACCTCTCTTCTTGGGAGCATTCCACCTGTAAGCCCTTATGGAGAAGCGCCTCAGGAAGAGCTGTCTTACCAGGTGTCATTCCTCAGCCCTGCATTTATTGACGGAGGAGTGGCGAAAACGCCAAAGGTCTCTTGTCAACTCCAGCCCTATTTCAATCACAGCCCACCGCAGGATTTTGTACTGCCTTGATATTACCATGCATGCACAGGCACCCAAGAGCTGAGCTATTGTGATTGATTTCTGCAATAAAGTGGCAAATAGTAACTATCTAAGGCAGTTCTGGAGATAGACAGGAATAAAACTTAAACATTTTTCTCTAACCTCTCCTCTCACTGCAGTTTTTTCTGCTCCTCTGCCCCAGGCTGCAGCAGCTATTCCCGCCTCTCCCCCCAACCTATTCAAGACATAGTCTTTGGGTACCACATGGATGTCTCCTGCAGTTGTAAATTGCTGTTAATACCTGGAATCTGTGTTTTCCTGTTGCTTTTATAGTTCTCCAGGGTTGATTTTGGGTGAGAGAGCCAGCAGCCCGTGCTAATTTGCCATATTGAAAAGTATAGTTTAAATTTAATGGGGTTAAAACCCATTTACTCTCATACAAATCTTGAATAATTAGGGTCATTCTTTAAAAAAAAAAAACAATTGGCCTTTTCTTATGCGTTTGTCTTTGACCTAGGAAATAGTTCATTTACGAGGTCTTTTTTAATCCCTGTAACTTTCTATGTATACCGGAATAGATAATCAGAAAACCAGGTTTAATGTCTAACACTTAGCTGTTTAATTTTAGACAGATCCCTTAAAGTAGAACTGGAATGTCTTATCTATAAATGGAAAGAGTTGGAGTTCATGACCCATTAGGTCCTTTTCTTTCCGCTTTATTGAGCTATAATTGACAGACAAAATTGTAAGATGTTTAAAGTGTATAATGTGAGGGTTTGATATATGTATACACTGTGAAAGCATTCCTCCATTGAGTTAATTAACACATCCATCACCTCACATATTTACCTTTTTCTTTTTGATGGGAACATTTAAGTTCTACTTTCTTAGCAATCCCAATTATATAATCCAGTGTTATCAGCTATAGTCACCAAGTTATACATTAGATCCTCAGATCTTATTCATCCCATAACTGAAAATTTGTAACTTTTACCAACCTCTCCTTGTTTCTCCCACTCCCCAGCCCCTGACAACCACAAATTTACTCTGTTTCTATGAGTTTAACATTTTTTTTTTTAGAGTTCATATATAAGTGATATCATATAGTATTTGTCTTTCTCTTTCTGGCTTATTTCACTTAGCATAATGCCCTCCAGGCTTTCCCATGTTGTCCCAAATGGCAGGATTTCCTTCTTTTTTAAGGCTAAATAATATTGCGTTATAAGTATACACACACACACACACCCCCCACATCTTCTTTATCTGTTTATCACGGACAGACTCTTAGGTTGTTTCCATATCTTGGCTATTGTGAATAATGCTGCAATGACCATGGGAGTGCAGCTATCTCTTCAAGATAATGATTTAATTTCCTTTGAATACACCCAGAAGTAGAATTGCTGGATTATATGGTAGTTCTATTTTTAATTTTTTTGAGGAAGCTCCATACTGTCTTACATAGTGACTGTACCAATTCCATTCCACCAACAGTGCACAAGCGATCCCTTGTTCCACATCCTTGCAGCATTTATTCTCTTGTGTTTTTGATAATAGCCATTCTAACAGGTGTGAGGTGGTATCTCATTGTGGTTTTTATTTGCATTGCCCTGATGATTAATGATGTTGAGTATCTTTTCATCTACTTGTTGGCTATCTGTATGTCTTCTTTGGAAAAATTTCTATTCAGGTCTTTTGCCCAGTTTTAAATTATGTTATTTCTTTTTCTGCTATTGAGTTGTATGAGTTCCTTGTATATTTTGAATATTAACTCCTTATTGGATATGTGGTTTGCCAGTATTTTCTCCCATTCCATAGATCGTCTTTTCATTTTACTGATGATTTCCCTTGGCTGTGCAGAAGCTTTTTAGTTTGCGGTAGTCCCACTGGTTTATTTTTGCTTTTTCTGCTTTTGTGTTTGATGTGAAATCCAAAAAATCATTGCCAAGACCAATGTCAAGGAGCTTACCCCCTCTGTTTTCTCCTAGATGTCCTGTGGTTTCAGGTCTTAAATTCAAGTCTTTAATCCATTTTGAGTTACCTTTTGTCTATGGTGTAAGGTAATAGTCTACTTTCATTCTTTCGTATGTAGCTGTCCAGTGTTCCCACCACCATTTGTTGAAGAGACCATCCTTTCCTCATTGTATATTCTTGACTCCTTTGTCATAAATTAATTGACAATATATGCATATGGGTTTTTTTTTCTGAGCTCTCTATTCTCTTCCATTAGGTCCCTTTCTGCTCTATGATTTTATGACTATGATTGTGTGGACTTTTCAATAATTTATTTTAAGTGCATTCGTAAAAAGTCTTCCTGTGTGAAATCTTTGTCTATCATTGATGAAAAGTCTTATAAAATTCTGCAGATGAGAGTAGGAAGCCAGAGTCAAGTCCTGGCTCTGCCACTGACCCATTGGTAACTTTGCACAAGTCACTTAAGCCTTTTAGGAGGCACTCAATTTCTCCTGCATTTCTTTCAGGCGCTAACATTCCAAAATTCCGTGATTCTAAGTTTCTTTGTAGGTGAGAGGACACAATATCAGACACATGGTTACAATTCAATAAATGTTAGTTTGGCGAGGTTAAAAATTCAACCTACATTATAACTTGAGCTTGCAGAAAAATTATAGTTATTGAATGTAGTCTGCAACTGATTTGGTGCTTTCATATAACCTCCATCAACCTATTGGAAGGGAGAAAAACCAACTTAATATCCAATGTAAAGCTTATCTGGTTCAATAATTTAAAACTGGCTATTTAAGCAATGTTTAATGCCTCTTGGATACAAATGCTGAGGCTTTCATACGACTTCTCCTCTTCTCTGCTTTCTTCTTAAGACAGTGTCAGTGTCTATGGGAATAGAGATGAGGAGGAGGAGGCAGACATGTGGGGCTAAAATATCTTTATCAGGGTGGGGAAGTGCTGGCATCTTCAAGTACCATCCTTGGCCTCTTCTGGTCTCCAGGTATATGCTAGACTATCTGAGTGCAGCATGTCCTGCTAGCATTCAAGGCTGAAGTCTGTGGCTGGTATAATTATATTTCTTGCTTGGCTTAGGACCCAGTAACACTCTCTGATTTAATTAGTCTTACTTGGGTCCCTCCAGGTGTCCTTTCCTTGATAGTCCTCTCACCTTATATAATATTGCCTCTTCTCTAGGTTGAAGCTTCGAAAGAGAAAACAGACAGGCTCATGTCAGACTATCCTACTTTTCTTGCTTCCAAGATTCTTTGGGCCAGAAGAGAAACCTGTTTTTTTTGTGTGTGTCTCTAAAGTTTCTCCTACCAGCTCAGAGCTGTTCTGATTGTCTTAAACTGAAGGGCTTCTTTACATTCTTGGAGGATGCTATGAGCAAAGCCTTCCATGATTGGCTTTTCATATGCCAAAACGGGAGATAAAGGATTTTTGAAAACACTTTCCCAAGCCA
Organism: Equus quagga; assembly: GCF_021613505.1. NCBI lineage: Eukaryota > Metazoa > Chordata > Mammalia > Perissodactyla > Equidae > Equus > Equus quagga. The sequence goes on along the minus strand of NC_060269.1, from coordinate 32,021,070 downwards.
ATAGTCTTGCTTTCAAATCTTAGGTTCTGAGCATAATCATATTTTCAAGGTCAATTATTGAATATTAACTCAGTCTTTCTCCTTCCACTATTTTTACTACAAATTTTAATCAGACAGCTAGAGTAAATGTTGTGTGCTCTGGAAGACGTTTTTAAAATACTGTTATTGCATCCTTTTCAGTTGGCTATTAAAGCAGTATTATTATTATCTTGTTCACTTGCATAGTCCCAGTACCTGGGAAAATACTTGGCACATAGTAAGCTCTAGTAATAAATGTAGAGAATGGATAGATGGATGTATGAATGAATGAATGAATGAATGAATAGGGTAGAGAAAGTCTTCACAGACTTTTTGTTTTGCAGCATCATGCAATCTGAACACATTTTCTTGTCTTTTCCTCTCCAAGGTCCTATTTGTTCAGATCCCTGAGAAGTCTGTATTATTTCTCCAGTTTTCTTTCTGCTTTTAATTTGCTTTGTCAATTTTCCTGTAGGTGCTTTATATCTTTTTTGGTTAAGTTACAAATCAAACTCTCCTCAAAGTATGTCTCAGCTTTTACTGAATTAAAAACTTTTTGGGTGCTGGGGGTCAAGCTATGTGTTATTTCTCACCAGAAAATCGGAATTTAGTTTGATATGTGATTCTCTAAGAACCACTTGCTCATTGAGAAGGTAGAGAGACGCTGTCTATTTAAACCTATAATTTACATTTTGTGGTGTCAACTGAGGTAGAATGAGTAAAAGAAATAAAAATAACATCAATTATAGTGACAATAGCTAACATGTATTAAGTGCCTATTTTGGATTGGATATTGTTAAGCTCACTTCACATGGCCATGTTTATATTTCACAAGAACCCTATGATAGATATTCGTGCTGACCCCATTTGTAGGTGAGGAAATTGAGCCTCAGGTTGAATAACTAAAACCTGCTCAAGACACAAAGCTACAGAGTAGCGAAGCTGAAATGAACCAATGTCTGTGAGATTCCAGAGTCTTTACATGCTGATACGCTGCCCTGAAATCATAACCGTCATATTTAAAAAAAAATTTTTGAAAATAATTCAAAAATAATTTATAAAATGATAAAATACTAAACACAAACTTTAAAACACCTGGTTTTATTTAATTTGAACAAACTAAGAGTACATACGTAAGAGTAGATGGGTTAGCATTTTGACAAAAATCCTTAACATTAAGAAAAAAACTGTTGTTGAAGGGAGCAATGGGAGGCTTCTGAACTAATTTAATGCAAAAAAAAAAAGAAGGTTATTTCACGTGACCCTAACAGAGGCACGTATGGTTAAAAAACATCTGGTGACCTAGGTATACAGCCAACACAGCCACCCAGAGAACTTGAATAAGAAAGCAGAATTGATTTCCAGAGGTTGGAAGTGGAAGCTGGAAGTGGAAGCTCAGGAAGCATTTGCATATTTGTGTTCTCAAGTAATACACATATTATACTTGCAATTACAAGGATCTCATTTGCATATGGAGAGTAGACATTTGGGAATTTGGAAAGCTCTTTGCCAAAACAAATAAGAATATTCTTAAAACACGTTACTCAAACTTCTATGGGCTTGGAATTATGTACTATTTCATAAAGTTATATTGCAAACGTCAATATTTTTCAAGATTTCAACTTTTTCCTAGAAGAATATCCCATGTAAAAAAATTAAAAAAAAGCAAAACCAAGACCAAAAGAATAATCACACACGCGCGCACACACACACACACACGCACACACATTCCCGTCTCCCTCACTCACCCAACATCCACAATAGTAAGTTTCTAAATTCCTATGAATCGAAACTTAGTAACTGACAATATTTTAATGCTCACTCTTCATCCTTCACTTTAAGTTCTACTTCACTTCCCCAATCGTCCTTGTAAATCAATCTTTGTGCAAATCTCTAGTTATTTCATAATGATCAATTTCTAGAGCATCCTATATTAGGCACTGATTTAATTTAGCTCCGTAGCAAATACCAGGAGACTGAGTAACACTACAACTGGCCAAAATTCATCTTCATTTCTCAATTATATTTCCTTCCCAAATTAAGCCTCTGATGAAGCCTTCCTATATTGGGAGACAATATTCTCATGTTTTTATCTTAAAGAAGCATGACCCTAAAATTCACTCCATGACTTTTTCATGCCTTAAATAATTTTAACAAAGATCAAAGACTTAAGCTCTAATAATAAAGACGTGTTTGTGTGTGGTGTGTGTGCGTGCGTGTGTGTGTGTGTTCATGTTAGGTAGGGCAGGGAAGAGAAGATGGAGGAGGTACAATGGATAGAGACAGAGACAGCTATACCAGGAAGCTAATCGAGAGTAGGATAGGAAATATAATTAGTTCAGTTTTAGTGCAAAATATTCATGCTGTCTGTAGTCATTTCTGTATAGTTAGTACTAGCTATGATCATGGTGTGGGAATGGGTTCTAGGAATATCCCTACCACCTGCTGTGACAATGGTTATGATATGATGGTGTGGGACCAAAAGCCTTATTGTGCTATGAATGTATCCTAGGGGGCCAGGAACAGAAGTAAGTGGTTAGTGGATAAGAAGCAAGGATTAAAATGTGTGGACCCAGAAGCTAGTCTGTGGGAAAATTTTTACCTCCATCACTCCATCTCAGAGGGTGACGTCTCAGTGAGTCTCTATATCAACACTGGATTTCAGCCCTTAAGCCTCTTCCAGAACTTTGTGCTGTTGTTTATACTAGCTGTGCATTTACAGTGTCTGACTGTTCAGATTATAAAAAAATAAACACCTTCCAGGTTTAAATTAGACCACTTTTGAAGAATCTACCCAATTTCACTAGGCTACATAAGCAGCATGAAGTACAGGTTTATTTATTTATTCATTCAATAAACATTTAGTAAGTATGTAGGCATCAGTTTTCTATTGCTGTGTAACAAATTCTCCCAAAATTTAGTGGCTTAAAACAAAAACAATTATTTACATTGCTCACAAATCTGTAATTTGCCAAGATTCAGTGAGGACAGTTCATCTTTGCTCCACGTGGCGTTGACTGGAGTGGCTTCAGTGGGAGCTGGAGAATCCACTTTCAAGACGGCTCACTAATATAGCTGGCAAATTGGTGCTAGTTGTTGGCTAAGAACTCAGTCAGGGCTCTGGGCCGAGGGCTTTGCTACCTCTCCACATAGGCTGCTCCATGGCCTGCTTGGGCTTCCACATAGCATAGTGAGTGGATTCCAAGAGCAAGATCCCAAGAGAACAAGGAAAAAGTGGATGACATGTTTATGATCTAGCTTTAGAAGTCACATGGCATCATTGCCTCTACATTGATTGAGGCAGTCATAAAAGTCCACCAAGGCTTAAGGGGAGGGGACATAGACCCTCATAGTTGACAGGATGAGTGCCAAGGTCATATTTTAAGAAGAGCATGCAGATGTTGTATTAGTTTCCTAAGGCTTCTGTAACAAATTACTGCACACTGGGTGGCTTGAAACAACAGAAATTTATTGTCTTATGGTTCTGGAAGCTGGAAATCTGAAATCAAGGTGTCGGCAGGGTCATGCCCTCTTGAGGGCTCTAGGGGAGAAACTGTTCCATGTCCTTCTCTTAGCTTCTGTGTTGCTGGCAGGCCTTGGCGTTTGTTGGTTTGCAGATGCATAACTCCAATCTCTGTCTCTGTGGTCACATGGCCAGCATTCTCTCCCTTTCTGTCTCTTTCTCCTTTTCTTATAAGGACACCAGTCATATTAGGTTAAGGATTCGCTCTACTCTAGTATGACCTCATCCTAACTAATTACATCTACAACAACCCTCTTTCCAAATAAGGGCACATTGTGAGGTACTTGTAGTTAGGGTTTCAACACTTCTTTTTGGAGACACAATTCAACTCATAATGGGAAATACTGTGTCTTTTTTGGGAAATATAATCTACCACATTGTACAGTCACTGGGTTATGTATATGTGATAAATTGATGACTTTTAGAATGTAGGCTCCATGAAAACAAAACTTTGTTTAGTGATTAGAACATTGCTGACATAGTAGGCACTCAACACTTATGCTGAATAAATAGAATGAATAAATAGACAAAGATTCACTTCTAATAGTTTAGAGTTTTGACTAATACAAACATCAATCAAATTATCACACAACTATACAAGTACAAGCTGAAATATATGCTATTTAATCATATTTGACAAACAGTTACTGAGCACGTTTCCTACCAGGCATTGCTCTAAGAAGCCAGCCCTGGTGGTCTAGGAGTTAAGATTCGGTGTTTCTCATGGCCTAGGCCCAGGTTCATTTCCCAGTCAGGGAACCACAGTTATCATACTGTGGTGGCTGTGTGTTACTGTGATGCTGAAAGCTATGTCACTGATATTTCAAATACCATGGTGCACAGGTTTCAGTGGAGCTTCCAGACTAAGACAGACAAAGAAGGACTCGACTACCCACTTCTGAAAAATTTGCCATGAAAACTCTAGCTGATACAGCACTAGAAGGTTAGAGCATGGTGCAAAAACACCACACAGGGCTCATCTCTGTGTATACAGGGCCACCAGGAGTTGGAATGGACTTCACAGCGCTAACAACAAATTGCTCTAAGAGGTGGGGATAGAGTACTGAACTAAATGAAGTTCCTGCCCTCATGTAGAGAATAAATAAACAAATACATATAATACGTGAGATGATGATAAGTGTTATGGAGAAAACTAAAGAAAGAGAAAGGGGCATGGAGTGATGGTGTTGGTGGTATTTTACACAGGATGCCTAGGATGCTCCTACCACTGAGGAGGTAACTTTTCTGCAGAGACCTGAAAGAAAGAACTGATGAGATAAACTGTATGCAAATCTGGAGGAAATGTGCTCCGGGCAGAGGGCAGGTTAAGGGCAAAGGCCTTGAAATAAGAAAGCGTTTGGCATGTTTGAAAACTGCAAGGAAGCTGGAATGGAATGGGCAGGGAGGAGGAAGATGGAAATGGAGATCAGGGACTTAAAAGCAAGCCAATGTAAGGACTTTGATTTTTGGTTCAATTGAGATGGCAAGTCATGGACGGTTGTGAGGAGAGGCTTGGCATGATCTGACTTATGCAGAACTTGAGCTCAAACCTAGCTTCACCTTTCAGCAAATATGTCATCCCCCAAAATAAAAAGTTCAGATGATTAAGAGAAAATGGGGCAAGAGGATGTGATCTAGTGGGGGCGGGGCCTTTGACCTGACAAGTAGTTGATGACGATAATTCTCCAATTTTATCTCAACTTGATCTTCAACTGATGCAAGATTGCATTATTTAACTTTCTCATATTGCATGCCAAGCTATCTCTAGTATTTCAAACACCTATGTGAAAAGGAAAAATATATAGTGATGGTTCTATCCAAATTACATTTTTATTTAGGAACGATAGGGATTATCCACACTTGCAAATAGGAAACTGAAGCTTTTTCTATTATCTTGTCATTTAGAAAATAGTGCTTGGTGCAAATGATAAAAAATAAAATATGTCACTTGTTAATGGTGAGAAAGTAAAAATTTGGGTTTATATACCCTGAATATTTTTAATAATGATGCCATGGTTATAAAGTCAACATAATGGTCTTGAAAAACATGATGATCTAAACCTACTTCTTTTTTTTTTTTAAGATTGGCACCTGGGCTAACAACTGTTGCCAATCATTTTTTTTTTTTTCTGCTTTATCTCCCCAAACCCACCCTGTACACAGTTGTATATCTTAGTTGCAGGTCCTTCCAGTTGTGGGATGTGGGACTCTGCCTCAACATGGCCTGACAAGTGGTGCCATGTCCGCGCCCAGGATCCGAACCCTGGGCCGGTGCAGCGGAGCGCGCCCGCGAACTTAACCGCTCGGCTATGGAGCCAGCCCCTAAACCTACTTCTTGATCATAACTACCTGTTATGGACTGAATGGTTGTGCTCCCCCCTCCCCCCCAAATTCACGTGCTGAAACCCTTATCCCCAAGGTGATGGTCTTTGAAGATGGGACTTTTGGGAGGTGATTAGGTCATGAGGGTGGAGCCCTCATGATGGAATTGCTTCCCTTGTAAGAAGAAACAAATGAGAGCTTGCTTCCTCTCCCTCTGCTCTTTACCATGTGAGGATACAACAAGAAAACAGCTGTCTGTCCTCATCAAGAGATGAATCTGCCAGAACCTTGATCTTGGACTTGCCAGCCTCCAGCAGTGTGAGAAATGAATGTGTGTTGTTTAAGCCACCCAGTCTGTGGTGATTTGTTATAGCAGCCCCTGCTAAGACACTACTCAAAAATGAAGAAATGATTTTTAAAATTCCTATGTGAAAGTATGTCCAGGGATGTTTTCAAAGATTATACATTGCTGGGATAGGTTGGGAAATACAGGTGCTGATCGGGCAAACTTCAGCTCATGAGCCAGGTCCTGCTCACTGCCTATTTTTGTAAATAAAATTTTATTAGAAGACCGGCATGCCCATTCATTTACATATTTTCTATGCTTGTCTTTTTGCTACAATGGCATAGTTAAGTAGTTGTGACAGAGACAATATGGCCCACAAAGTAAAAAATATTCACTAACTGGCCCTTTGCAGAAAAATTTTTTGTCCCTGCTTGAGTGAGATGAAAGGGCAGGCCCAGAGAGGAAGGTCTCCAACTTTGCCTAAATCTCAGAATGATAAAGTGATTATTGCTAGTAGGAAAAAATTTCTAAAGATGAACTTTCTAGCAATTAAAATATTTATTGAAGAATCAGTGAGCATGGGGACTTTATGCCCAACTGTTCCAAATGGCTTTGGAGATTGTTCATAAAAGCATTTCTACTCCTGGTTTTTTTTTTTTTTTTTTAAAGATTTTATTTTTCCTTTTTCTCCCCAAAGCTCCCCAGTACATAGTTGTATATTCTTCGTTGTGGGTCCTTCCAGTTGTGGCATGTGGGACGCTGCCTCGGCGTGGTTTGATGAGCAGTGCCATGTCCGCGCCCAGGATTCGAACCAACGAAACACTGGGCCGCCTGCAGCGGAGCGCGCGAACTTAACCACTCGGCCACGGGGCCAGCCCCTCTACTCCTGTTTTTATATCAGTCAATGGCACTGCCCAGCTGTCCAAGCCTGTAATCTAGCCAAAGTCGGAAACCCCTCTTCTTCCTTCCCAGCTTTATCATCAATTCAGTACTTCTCTCCATTCCCACTGTTACCCCAGGCCAGGCCACCTGGAACTCTAAGAAACTTGTCTGGACTACTGCAAGCATTTCCTAACAGCCTTGCCTACCTCTAGACATTCTTTTGTATTCAATCTCTATTCTACATGACGATATTTTAAAAGGCCTCAGTCCCCTATTTATACCCTTCAATAGTTTTCTATGGCCTTTAGAAATAAATCTTAACACTGGAGCATAATTTATAGACTCCTTCACAAATGACCTTTATTTGGCTAACTTCTCTTTACCCCTCAGGTCCCAACTTATCTATCACTTCCTCCTGGGACCCTTCTCTGGTGCCCAAATGGGGTTTGAGTTACCCACAAATGTTCTCCTAAAGCAATTTGTAGTTGCTTGTTGGGGAGCAGAACACGTTGCATTGTAATTGTTTAATTGTCTGTCTGAATACTGTAACACTATGAGGGCAAAGACCATGTCTTTATTAACTGGGGATGCACTAGGGAGGAAAACAGACATAGCCTCTGTTGTAAAGACACTTGCAGCATAGTGAGCAAAATGGATATTTATCCAGTAAATTACTGAAATATAAGCAGTAGAATCCTGTTTGGAGATTTTAAGCTGTGATTCCCTGCCCTTCTTTACTGAAATTATTCTTGTTGTCTTGTGGTTCTTCACCAATTCATTGATTTAGGAAGATAGGCTAGAATAATGAGGTCACAGTTTGGTTTCCAATTTAACAATCCATAGTAGGACAATGGTTTTGAAGGCCAGACTTTCAATTTCAAGAGCTAGTCACCCCAAAGAGAAAAGAGTTTCCCAAATTCCAAAACCTTTCCTTCAATAATCAAGAATCAAAGCTTGGGGGGCTATGGTGGAATTTTACTACAAGCTCCAGAGTAGGAAGGATACAGGATATGTCACATAGGGAGAAGATAAAAGCCCTTACTGAGTTGGATGGAGAAGCCTGGAATGGGAGAGAGAGGAGAGCAAAAGTGGTAAACTGCAAGTGAGAAGCCTTCTCACCTTCCTGTCTTTTTCCGCTAGAGTATACGTCTTTTGAGAGAAACAGAAGTCTCAAGATGGGGTTGAGAAATCCAGGCAAGACTTGTGCCCTCCTTTCCTTTCCATGACTCAGGGAAGGTGAGAGCCTCTTATGGAAGTCTCGAGTTTAGCACTGGAGCAACATGGCACCTTGGTGGTTGACAGCAACTGCTGAGGCAGGTGACCAGGTGACTGGGCTTGAAACAGGAAAAGGAGTCTAGAGTTCTGGATCCCTTTAGGTAGGGAAGGTCAATGGAGAAATAGATATTATAGGAACTGAGAGAAGGTCTTGTTTATGGTAGTATCCAAAGCATCTAATTCAGATTACTGACACATAGTAGAGGTTAATAAATATCTATTGAGTAAATTGAGTGAATGAAGAGTGGGAAAACAGGGAGGAAATTGAGTTTTTATTTATTTAAAAGTAATTTTGGGGAGAAACTGTCATGTTGTTACTTGATATAAAGTCACTTAATTAGGGGAATTAATCTTACTTTAATTTCAGAAAAGCAACTCTACAATTGAGTGATGTGAGGCAAGTCATAAAGACCTAAGTATATCCTTGGTTCATCTACAGGGCTCCAGAATCCATGGATTGTCAGTCATCTTGATAAAACAACAGTTTACTCAATCTAATCCTCCTGCAAGCTGTTCCATTTCTTATATTCTGAATGTCTAGTACTACTGTTACTATCTAGTAGCTAGCATAGTGTGCAGCACTTAGAAAACACTGAAAACATATTTATTGAATGGATTGTTGAAGAATTCATCTAATCTCCAGATATGAAAACTTTGGAGGAAGGAAAGATTCCCTCTTCTCTCAAGTCATATTCATAGTGATTATCTGCATAGCATCTAGTGTAAGGTAGGTGCTCAAAATATTTGTTGAAGTAACTGAATGAACAAAAAGAAAAAGAAGGGGAAGAAAATTTTAGCTCCTTGTACACTTCTACCAAAGAGATCTTTCCAAAGCTATGTCAAGCTAAAATCTTCTGTTCTCTTCCTATTTCCTTCAATATTATTTTTTAATTTGCTTTTGCCATGAAACCCCATGTTCAATCTTATGGTTATATAAGCATTACGAAAAGATATATTTTAAAAATAATTAGCTTTTTCCAATTTCTTCTTTTTTGCGTTTTAAGGAGGATGGACTACTAGGAAGAAGCTTCGTTTTGCTGAATGAGATGGTGTGTGGTGGCATGAGTTGTAGAAGCGACTGAAGGCTGTATTCTGTACAGAAGGCACAGAGAGACCCAGGATACATGGATGTAGGCTACGTGACGTCCTGGCTTTTGGCAGAAAGTCTTCTTCCTTGGGTGTGGGTTGACTGCTGCCCGTTGAGGCTCATCGGTTGTTATAATCCTTATGTTCTGTTGGGGTTTACTGCAGATTTCTCTGCCTGGTAAACTTCTGCTTTACTCTTTCTCAGCTTGGTCAAAATCTGATTTTGGTTGCCCCTTCCTGCTGACTTGGCCTCTCTTTAGCCCTTGATCATGCTGAGACCTTTTGAGTCTCTGCTATATCCTCCATCTGACCTTGGCCAAGGATGTCCACTCACCCTGCAATAGAGTTTATGGGTCAGCTTTTCTCCCAATATGGAAGATCCCCCAACTGGTCTGTGGGTTCTAATCTCAGCATCTCTGTCACACAGGAAAGAGATTGGCCCTCTCTCTGGTTGACCATGCCTCTCCTCTGTCTCACCCATACTGGGTGTGGCCATTTGCTCTTCAAGAGCCACTCTGCATAATGATGTCTCAGAGCTCTAAACAGGCAAGGCCCTTCCCAATCTATTACATCCTTCTCATCCCACAGAGTCTTGAAGCTGGGAGGGAGGGCCACACATCTAGTTCATCTAGTTACTTATCTCCCTTACTTCTGTTCCATTTTCTCCCCCAAATAATCAAGTTGGAAAGAAGGGGCTTTCCCCTTCTCTTCCTGTCTGATTAAAATACTCTGTCATATCCTTCACTTCCCCAAAGACTTTTGCCTCTCCATTTCCTTAAAGCAATGATTGCAAGTGGCTACAGGGAGATAGAAAACCTGTTTACCAATAGGGAACATACATTAGAAGCTAGTTAAAAAAATACTATACTTGAACACTCTGAGAACAAATGATTTAGATGAGAGCCAGATACACTTAGGTTTGTGTGGGTTCATTAGGTTAAAAAACATCCATAACACTTCCCAATGGAATGGCAGACTGGAAATTAATATTTAACCCAAGCTCTACTGACACGAGATTTCTTTAGTGTTCAGAGTGATTCCCGGAAATGGAGATATACTGGTTTTATTCTGAGGTCTGGAGACACTTTATTTGACTTTGGTGTAGTAACTTAACTTTACACCTTTGTATAATAGCACTTAAGACTTCTACTGTAATTACCTTTGCTTAAAAGTCTCTCTCTCTCCTAATCAAAAAATACCTGGAGACAAATGAAATTGAAAATATGACACACCAAAATTTATGGGATACAGTAAATATGGTTCTAAGAGGGAAGCTTATAGCAATACAGGCCTACCTAAACAAATAAGAAAAATCTCAAATAAACAACCTAACAGTGTACCTAAAGGAACTGGAAAAAGAACAAACAAAGCCCAAATCAGTAGAGGGAAGGAAATAATAAAAAATCAGTGAAACCAAGAGCTGGTTCTCTGAAAAGATAACAAAATTGGCAAACCTTTAGCTAGACTCACCAAGAAAAGAAGAGCGAAGGCTCAAATACATAAAATCAGAAATGAAAGAGGAGAAATTACAATGGACACCTCAGAAATACAAAAGATTATAAGAGAATACTATGAAAAGCTATATGCCAACAAATTGGATAATCTAGAAGAATTGGATAAATTCTTAGAATCATACAATTTTCCAAAACTGAATCAAGAAGAAATAGAGAATTTGAATAGACCAATCACCAGTTGGGAGATCAAAACAGTAATCAAAAGCCTCCCCAAAAATAAAAGTCCAGGACCAGATGGCTTCCTGGTGAATTCTACCAAACATGCAAAGAAGACTTAATACCTATCCTTCTCCAACTCTTCCAAAAAATTGAAGAGGAGGGGAAACTTCCTAACTCATTCTATGAAGCCAACATTATGCTGATACCAAAACCAGACAAGGACAACAGAAGAAAAGAAAATTACAGGCCAATATCACTGATGAACATTGATGCAAAAATCCTCAACAAAATACTACCAAACTGAATACAACAATGCATTGAAAAAATCATACACCACGATCAAGTGGGATTTATTCCAGGGATGTAGGAATGGTTCAAAATCCACAAATCAATCAACGTGATACACCACATTAACAAAATGAAGAATAAAAATCATATGATCATCTCGATAGATGCAGAGAAAGCTTTTGGCAAGATACAGCATCCATTTATGATAAAAACTCTGAATAAAATGGGTATAGAAGGAAAGCCCCTCAACATAATAAAGGCTACATATGACAAACCTACAGCTAATATCATTCTCAGTGGAGAAAAACTGAAAGCTATCCCTCTAGGAACAGGAGGCAGATAAGGATGCCCAGTTCCACAACTCTTATTTAACATAGTATTGGAAGTCCTACCCAGAGCAATCAGACAAGAAAAAGAAATAAAAGGAATCTAAATTGGAAAGGAAGAAGTGAAACTGTCACTATTTGCGGATGACATAAGTTTTATATAGAAAACCCTAAAGAATCCATCAAAAAACTCTCAGAAATGAGAAACAAATATGGTAAAGTTGCAGGATACAAAAATCAATGTACAAAAATCAGTTGCATTTCTATACACTAACAATGAAGTAGCAGAAAGAGAAATTGAGACTACAGTCCCATTTACAATTGCAACAAAAAGAATAACATACCTGGGAATAAATTTAACCAAAGAGGTGAAAGATCTGTACACTGAAACCTATAAAACGTTGTTGAAAGAAATTGAAGAAGACACAAAGAAATGGAAAGATATTCCATGCTCTTGGATTGGAAGAATTAACATAGTTAAAATATCCATACTTCCTAAGGCAATCTACAGATTCAATGCAATCCCTATCAAATTGCCAATAATATTTTTCACAGAAATAGAACAAAGAATCCTAAAATTTATATGGAACAACAAAAGACCCTGAATAGCCAAAGGAATCCTGAGAAAAAAGAATAAAGCTGGTGGATCACACTCCCTGATTTCAAAATATACTACAAAGCTATGGTAATCAAAATAGCATGGTACTGGCCCAAAAACAGACACACAGATCAATGGAATAGAATCAAGAGCCCATAAATAAACCCACACATCTATGGGCAACTAATTTTCGATAAGGGAGCCAAGAACATAGAATGGAGAAAGGAGAGTCTCTTCAATAAATGGTTTTGGGAAAACTTGACACCCACATGCAAAAGAATGAAAGTAGACTATTATCTTACGCCATACACAAAAATCAACTCAAAATGGATTAAAGACTTGAATGTAAGACCTGAAACCATGAAACTTCTAGAAGAAAACATAGACAGTATGCTCTTCGAAATCCATCTTAGTAGCATATTTTCAAGTACCATGTCCTACTGGGCAAGGAAAAGAAAAGAAAAAATAAACAAATGGGACTACATCAAATTAAAAAGCTTCTACACAGCAAAGGAAACCATAAACAAGACAAAAAGGCAACCTAACAATTGGGAGTATACATTTGCAAACCATATATCTGATAAGGGGTTAATGTCCAAAATATATAAAGAACTCATATATCTCAACAACAAAAAACTAACAACCCAATTAAAAAATAGGCAAAAGATCTGAACAGACATTTCTCCAAAGAAGATATACGGATGGCCAACAGGTACATGAAAGATGTTCAACATCATTAACTATCAGGGAAATGTAAATGAAAACTACAGTGAGATATCACCTCACTCCCATCAGAATGGCTGTAATTAGCAAGACAGGAAACAAGTGTTGGAGAGGATGTGGAGAGAAGGGAACTCTCACACACTGCTAGTGGGAGTGCAAACTGGTGCAGCACTATAGAAAACAGTATGGAGATTCCTTCCAAAACTAAGAATAGATCTACCATATCATCTAGCTATTCCACTGCTGTGTATTTATCCAAAGAACATGAAAACACTAATGCATAAATACACATTTACCCCTATATTCATCGCAGCACTATTCACAATAGCCAAGACTTGGAAGCAACCTAGATGCCCATCAGGGGATGAATGCATAAAGAAGATGTGGTATCTATACACAATGGAATACTAGTCAGCCATAAGAAATGGTGAAATCTGGTCATTTGTGACAACATGGATGGACCTTGAGGGTATTATGCTGAGTGAAATAAGTCAGAGGGAGAAAGTCAAATACCATATGATCTCACTTATAAGTAGAAGAGAAAAACAACAACAAACAAACACATAGAGACAGAGATAGGATTGGTGGTTACCAGAGGGGAAGACGGGAGGGAGGCCTAATTTGGAAATTAGGCACATGTGTGTGGTTATGGATTATACTTAGTCTTTGGGTGGTGAACACGACATAATCTACAAAGAAATAGAAATATAGTGATGTATGCCTGAAATTTATATAATGTTATAAACCAATGTTAGCACAGTAAAAATAAATTAATTAATTTAAAAACAAATGTCTCTCCTTTAGGTTTATACAAATTCAGAGCAAATACCATGTTCTTCTCACGTTTCCTATCACTGAATTTCTAGCAGGCAGCATAACACCTGGCGCACAGTAAGTGCTCAAAAGTTCCTTGTTGAATAAATGATGCTATTTCAACCTATGGTTAACAAACATATTTCACTTTAAAAGTGGCAATATTATAAAAGGCCACAAGATGGGCTCATTACACTGTGAAAGTTGGTGAAACACTCCAGAATCATGAAATTAACATTTTTTCCTGAAAAAAATGAGGATGATTTCATATATGTTTCTTAATTTTAACGAGGAATTAAAATGCTTTTAGTGACAAATAAGGCAACATTTAGCTATTTCTTTATTCACCTAAAGAATTGAATTAAAAGGAAAATCGTAGTGTTATTAATTATCATCCCCTCTTGTGGCTTTGGAAAACATCAATGCTTTATCTTTCTCTCTCTTCCCATATATTCCTTACTATAATGTTGAACTATGTGTCTTGCCATTTCTGGAATAATAATTTATATTTCTTCTTCTTAGACTTTAAAATAGTGTTTTTCACTTTTTTTCATTCAAAATATTAAGCTCACTAAATTGAATAGCTCTTTTCTCTAAACCAACGTTTCTTGAAAACGGACTGTGTGCCAGGACATCCTGTGTTGTTATTATCTCATTTGATACTTTTTAACCAGATAAGGAAACTGAGGCACCCAGAGTCAGAGGCTTGCCAAAGTCCCCTAACTAACAACTAAAGCTACATTTCAGTGGGAAGACAAATAAAAACAAAACAAAAACAAAAGCAAAAATAAAATCAAAGAAGCAAGAGAATTTGAGCTAGTGATCAAGCGTGGTGATGTGGTAGGGAGTGACTGAGGCACTCCTTTAGATTGGATGGCCTCTTTGAGGAGGTGACATTTAAGCTAAGCCAGGAGTGATAAGAAGGAGACAGTTCTGAGGAAGAGTTCTCTAGGCGGAAAGAATGGCAGGTACAAAGGCCCAAGGTCGGGGACGTTATTGCTCTCAGTTTGGAAAGAAGACAGAAGCTGTGTGGCATCAAAAGATTCATCCAGTATAACCATCATGTCTTTGACACAGTTAGTATCAGACATCTACTGTCCTGGCTTCCCTTGGAGATAAACAGACACTGGTGCATGTCTCTATAACACTCAGAATTGTTGCTCATTTTAAGTGATCGGCACATCCTACCAGGCAGAAGGAATTGGCTGTTCTGTAACTGGCTGTTCTTTAGCTAAGGAATGTCAGGATTATATTCTATTAGGGTGACTGCAAGCCAAACAGGACCTCCTGGCACCTGCTGAAGCCATGATGGGATTGGAATGATCTTCATATGGTCAGTATGTATATATTAAGCATTTACTAACAGGCATTGAGTATAACGAAGTGAACAAAACAAAGTCCCTGCCCTCCAGGAACTTGTATTTGATGACATCACGGCCAGGTCTTGCAGAATGACATGTAATTTACACATGGTTTGCTTCAATTCTCTTTAGTTCACCCACTATTTGACTAAAATTAAAACTCTTTTATTTATTGTGCATTAGAACAAAGAAGGAAGTGGCACTGATTGTCAGGATTTCCATTCTCCTGCCACAGTCCCAGTTGGGTTCTTTTAATAATCGGGATTCTCCTGAGGATAGACATGGTCCCAATTATTCCTGCCTATAAAGATGTAGAGAATTACTGCCGACATCAGAAACTTGGCAGATACAATGGCTTATTTCTACAGTCCTGGTCTATAATGCAGGTCCGGACACACACAGGGCTCCCTCACTCCCTATTTAGCTTCTGTCCATCAGCTCAGGGTCATTTCTTCATGGTTCCCATCCCCTTAAGTCTTTATAGGAGAAGCAGAAATTTATCACTCAATGACTAGAATCTCCTGAACCCCAGTGGGAGTCTAATTATTATAGGCTCAACTTCCTTTCCTGAAATCTTTCTGTAATTTAAGCTACCTGGAAGAAAAAGTCAGGAGAGAAAAAACAAACTACATTTATACACTGACCTTTTGACACAAGGGACTGTATCATCTGAGAAGAGAGTGTAATTTATGCCCCTGTGTCTTACTAATTCAAAGGAAAATCCTCTAAATAGAACTTGAACCACCTCACCCCCATCAGCAGAGGTGTTTCACGATTTTTGCTTGTCATTGGAAGCAAATGATATTAACACACTGTGTGTATGGTCTATTTGTAAGCAAAGTTCTAGAAATAGTTTCATATCACCTTATATTAGGTTTTCTGTTGCTGCAATAGCAAATTACCACAAACTTAGTGATATAAAACTCTCTCCCCCATCTCATAAGTTCCTCTCCTTACCTCTCCTCTCCTCCGCTCCCCATCCTTCCCCTCTCCTCCTCCCCTCCTCTCTTTTCTTCTCTGTGGGATAGACATGGAAAGAAAGTGAGATGAGTACTGTGCTTTTGTCTACTCAACTTCTTTTCTCCTTCTAACAAAAATATCCCCCTCTTAGCCTTGGTGGGGAAAGTGTGGGTTCCTTCACTCCACCTTGTACTCTGGTAGGGTTTCCAATCATAGCACTCCTCTACCTCGGCGCCTCAGGGCTGTGCTCGTGACCCAGCCCCCACATCCAGTTAGATTATTATATCTGCCTGGGTGTTGTGATTGGTTCACTAGTGGGCATTTAACACAACCTGGGCCAATCAGAACACTTCTCTGAGGTTTGTTTCCTAAGTGGCTCCACTGGAGAAAATTTCTTTCTCTTTGTTGCAAGACAGCCGAAAGTCTATGATTAAGAGGTGCCGGTTCTGTCTCTCACTACTTGGAGAAACTGAAGCGAGGCAGGGAGAGACCATCCCGGTGAGTTACTCCTTGATTTTATTCCTCCATGTCTTCAAAGCTCCTTTGCTTCCTCTCTGATCCTGAGTTACCCAAGTTTGTTTCTAATAAATCTCCCTTTTGCTAAATCTAGTTTGTTTTGAGGTTTGTTTCTTGCAACTGAGTCCTGATTAATATAGGTTGTTTCCTTTCTCCTAATGCCTAATTTCCCTGACTTTATTATTTATCCTGTCAATCCGTTGGGTTTTAGAGCCAAATCTAAGGTCAAGGCTGTCTCCCACGGAAAAAGGATCAAGAAATAATCAGAGGAGATTCTGAAATGAGTCCACATGATATTGCTTATGTTGATTCTTAGGTCACACTGAAAAAATTCACCACCTGTTTTGTGGTCTATCTTGGATTATGCAAGTCAGCTAATCAAAGAGGATTATGCACAGATGCCAGTAATCCTAGTAATATAATGGCAATAATATGAAAACCTTGAAATCTGAATAGTTTCTGTTATCAAGTTTTCACAGTGAAATTAAAATCCTTAAAGTGAATCTCCTTCTCATTTCTTCTTATTTTGCTTCTGTAACTTATGTATTCCTAACAAAACCTTCAAAGGCATGTTATTCTAAACCCATATATCACATGCATCCCACTTTCCCAAAGTTCAGTAAATTACGTAAGAACATTTCTACTGCAATCCCATACCCGGAACGTTCTGACCTAAATACAAGAAATGCCAATTTTGCTATATAATTTAGATCTTCTCAACAGCATAGTGCTGAGACTCAGAAATGGCTGTCTCGTTGTGTATGTTCCTGGCATACAAGCAGAGCCCGAGTACACATTTCCCAGTGGCATTGAAAAGTACAGTTCCAGAAGAGAACTGGTGGCTAGGCAAATGTCCAGCCAGCACATGAGACGAAGCTCCTTATGTCACACTAAATCACAGAATGACTGCCAACTGGAGGTGCTAAGCTACTTTTACTGATGAAGATACTTCTTCTGTGTCCTGTGTAAGTGTGGAAATAATTCCTTATCTCTAATCTAGGGAGACTGGCATCACAAAACAAACTTGGCTTGCTGCTCAGAAGGATGCAGTAGCACTTTTATTAGCTACTAACTTGAAGGTTTGTCTCAGTTTCCCTGGACAAGAGTCATTTTTGTGTTGTGAATCAGAACCAGAACCACCTAGTCCCTCTGGTGAGTGGGGATAGTGCATCTCAGCACAGACATTTTAATGAATTAATTTACTTAGTTGTTCCTCATGTATTTGTTGAGCATAGGCTAGGTACTAGGTTATAAAGGTGGACAAAACAGACATGATTCTTGCTCTCACTGAGTTTTTAGTCTAGTGGGAGACATAGACACCAAATAAGTAACAAAGTTATCATTTAAAATTATCCTATGGGGAAGGCCCTATGGCCGACTCGTTAAGTTCGTGCGCTCCGCTTCTGCGGCCCAGTGTTTCACCGGTTCAGATCCTGGGCGCAGACATGGTACCACTCATCAGGCCACGCTGAGACAGCATCCCACATGCCACAACTAGAAAGACCCACAACTAAAAATACACAACTGTGTACTGGGGACTTTGGTGAGAAAAAGGAAAAATGAAAAAAATCTTTAAAATTATCCTAAGAGCTATAAAGGAAAAGAGCAGGTTGCTATGAGATAGAAATATGGGAGGGACGTAATTTAGGATGGGTAGCTAGGAAGACTTCTAGATGAAGGTGATATTTAATCCAAGATCTGAATTTGATGGAGGAAAAGGAACTGGTTGAGGGGTGACTATTAGCAAGAGGGTTCTAGATAGTAGTAGGAGCAACCAATGAAGAAGAAATAACAGTTACAGAGGCCTCGAGGCAGCAAATGAACTGCAGTTCTTGGGGAACCTTATGTACACTGTGTTCTAGAGCCTAGTGAATGAGGGAGAAAGTAGTGAGAGTGTATGTGTGTTTGAAGCAGAGTAAGGAGGGCAGACAAATTATACAGGGCTTAATTTGCCTTAAATCAGGTTAAGGATTTTGAATTTTATCCTAGGTTTGGAGAGAACCTATTGAAGTATTTTGAAAATGGGAGAGGCATGATCTAATTTACATTTAGACCTAATTTACATGATCTACTTTACAAAGGGATCACTTAGGATTCTCTTTGCAGAATGAGTTGGAGGGTGGCCCTAGTCAAAGCAGGGAGACTAGTTAGGAGACCATTACAACAAACCTTGCAGGAGATAAAGTGGCTTAGACTAGAGCCATGGCAATGGAGGTCGAGAGAATCAAATAGGTTTAAGATATATGTTTGCAAATAGGATCAACAGGTTTTGGTGATGGGTTAAATATGGTGAATGACGTCAAGAAATCTGCTTTGAATGACTGGATAGGTAGTGGTGGCGTTTAGTGATCTGGAAAAGACTTTTGGTAGAAGAGATTTTGAAGATAGGGGAAGAGTTCCATTTTAGAAATGTTAAGCTTGAAATGTCTATGATACATATCAGTGGAGACATCAAAGAGGCAGCTGAATACACAAGTCTGGAGTTCAGAGGAGGAGTCTGGGCTGGAGATTTGAACTGAAGATCAAAAGCACACATACATTTTTTGAAATAATTTCAGACATACAAAAAAGTTGGAAGATAGTACAGAAAAATCCTGTATACATTCGGATTCCCCAAAGGTTAAAATCTTATATAAGCATAGTACAATGATCAAAACCAGGAAATTGCCATCAATACAGCATTATCTAATCAACAAACCGTATCCAAATTTTGCCAATTGTCCAGCTAGTGTCCTCTTTTGCATCCAGAATCTAAATGTAAGCTCGCACATTGCATTTAGTTGTCACATCTCCTCAGTCTCCTTTAATCTGGAACAATTCCTTTGTCTCCGTCCACGACATTCTTAGAGAATAGTGGCGAGTTATGTTGTAAAATGTCCCTTAATCTGGGCTTGGGTCTTTAGAGATTCTTAACCAATATAATGAGTAAAGGAGTAAACTGTGAACATCCACCAAACACTCAGAGCACCAATGCTGACAAAGGAAGGCCTTCCTGCTCCTAACCATGAGAATGCCTGGCTACCGAGCTAGTGGGCTGGGGGAGGGGGAGGGGTGGGTTGACAATCTTACAGTGAGGAGAAGGTGAGAAAGTAGGGAACAGAGATGAAGCATAGACCAAAACCTTTCCACAGCAGATTTCCCTTCAGAAGCAGGCTGGAACTAGAATCGGGAATAAGTTTTGACTTCTAATGAATTTCAGAGTTTTGCCTATTACATGGGACCAACTCTTTTAATTATTAGACTGTCCTTGGGATTAAAGTGACCAGAAGACTCTTGTTATTTGAGATGAAGGAAAAAATCATGAGTCCTGTTGTAAAAGTTACTCAAGGAACAGGAAAGAACTAGTCTAATAAAATTTCATGGGCAAAAGGGAAGTACAATTATTTTGTTTGTACTCCCTCCAGTTTCTTCTTTAAATGAAATAGTTAAATGTATTTGCAAACAAAAAGATTAAAAATTTGTAAGCTAGATATTCAACTAAACATTTTAAAAGAAGAAAAATAGAGTAAACCCAAACAACATAGAAGATGGAAAATAATAATGGTATGAGCATAAATTAAGAAAATAGAAATCAAACAAATAATATAAGATTAACTAAACCAAAAGCTAATTGATGGAAAAAACAAGCT
Organism: Equus quagga; assembly: GCF_021613505.1. NCBI lineage: Eukaryota > Metazoa > Chordata > Mammalia > Perissodactyla > Equidae > Equus > Equus quagga. The sequence goes on along the minus strand of NC_060269.1, from coordinate 32,000,791 downwards.
TATATATATTAACTTCTTCCAAGATTGAACAAGACAAAAAAATAAAGAGAAAGCACAAATAAACAATATTAGACATTAAATATTAGGTGTCACTATACGTGAAGTAAAAACTTAAGTAGGAAAATACTATACACAGATTTATGTTAATAATTGGAAGACAGCTGACACAGGTACTTATCTAGAAAAATATAAATTGCCAAAGTTGATTAAAAAGAAATTATAAAACCTGGAACGACTCATACACACCAAAAACTGAATGAACATTCAAATATTGACACATAACAAGGGCATCCATCTCTGAACCTTTTGCAGGTGAGTTTTATGAAGCTTTTAAAGAAAAAATAATCCCAATCTTATAAAACATGTTCATACAATAGTGAAAGAGGGTATGCTCCTCAATTCCTTTCATTAGTCCAGGTAACTTTGATACCCAAAATAGATGTATGAGAATGGAAAATTAAAAGCCAATCTCATTTAAGAACATAATTATAATAATTTTAAATAAAATATTTGCAAACTGAATCTACCACTTCAATTAAGAAAAAAAGACATCTTAACCAAGAAAAGGTCATCTCAAGAATGTAAGGATAATTTATTAAGCAAAATTCTGTAAGGTAATTTACTGTAATCATCTGCTACATGAGGTTAAAACCCAATACAATAGCTCCTGTATGCTCTATTGCCGCTGTAGAGAAATCACCACAAATTTACTGGCTTAAAACAACACAAATCTATTATCTTACAGTTCTGGAGGTCAGAAGTCCAAAATCAGTCTCACTGGGCTAAGGTGTCAGCAGGGCTGCATTCCTTCTGGAGGCATTAAGGAAAATTCATTCCCTGGCTTTTTCCGCCTTTTTGGGGCTGCCCACATTCCTTGGCTGGTGGTCTCACCTTCTGTCTTCAAAGCCAGCAGTGTAGCATCTTCCAATTTCTTTCTGACTCTTATGCTCCTGACTTTCTCTCATAAGGATCTCTGAGATTACACTGAACTCACCCAGACAATACAGGATATTCTCTCCATCTCAAAATCCTTAATTACATCTGCGAATACCCTTTAGCCGGATAAGAGAGCATATTCACAGTCTCTCCGGTTTAGAATGCAAACATCTCTGGAGGTTATTACTCAGCCTACTATTATTAGAAAAAGAATTTGATAAAATTTAACATGTATTCATGGTTTTAAAGTAAACAACAATGATCACAAAACTCTTAGCAATAGGAATAGAAGGAAATTTCCTTAGCCTAGCAAATGGCATCTTCAGGGACATTTTCTTTTAAGGTCAGGAACTATGCAAGAATTCTCATTATCATTGCCTCTATTCAATATGATACTGGAGGTCTTATTCAATACAATAGATAAAACAAAGAAATACATGGTCAAGCACCTGATAGGAAGAAAAAGATATTTGTAGACAGAGATTTTCATAGAGAAAACCAAAGAAAATCTAAAAATAAATATTAGAACTAATGAGAAAAATCTGCAAGTTGCTGCATACAAGATGGATTTGCTGACATGTTGTTTTTCCTATACACCAGCAGCAAATAGAGAATGCAAAGTGTAATTTTTAAATTTCCTTCAATCGCTACCTCATGTCATAGAAAATATAAATTCCAGTTAGATTAAGGACTTAAATACTTAACACAAAACTATCAAACTTTCTGAAGGCAATATGAGAAATTAACTTTATAACATTAGAGGAGGGAAGGAGTGCCTACATAGGGAGCAAAAAATGCAACCTCTAAAGGAAAAGATCGAATTTGGCCACTTTAAAATTATGAACTTCTCCATCAAAAGACATATAAAGACAAGTCACAAATAGGAAGATATTTTGCAACAGAGGTAATACAAATAGGATTAATATTCAAAATACATAGTGATCTCCTAGAAATCAACAAAAAAGAGAGACATCCAACTGAAAAATAGGCAAAATATTTGAACAGACATTAGTAAAAGAGGAACTCCAAATGGCCAATAGACATGAAAAGGTGCTCACCTCACTAGAATTAGAGAAATACAAATTGAAATCATAATCAGATACCATTCTATACCCAACAAATGGGAAAAAATTAAAAATCTTTACACCAAGTGTTGTCTTTAACATGGAGCAACAGAAACTGTCAGACAATGTTGGAGTGTAAATTGGTACATCACTTTGGAAACGTAAATAGACACTATGATTCAGCATTTCCACTCCCAGGCATAGATTTTAGAAAAACTAGTACAGTTGCCAGAAGACACACATACAGCATTGTTCATACCAGCATTTTTTATAATAGCCCCAAACTGAAAACAATCCAAATGATTATCTATAGTAGAACAGACAAAATTTAGCATATTCATACTCAGAAACACACCACAGCAGTGAAAATGATCGAACAACCATCACAAGTATCAATATGGCTCAATTGCAAAAATAGGATTTTGACTGAAAGAGTTTAGAGAATACTGTAGGATGATTCTATCTATAGAGTTGAAAACCATCAAAACTGGATCAACGTATTGTTCATAGATACATATGTAGGTGGTAACACTATAAAGAAAAGCACTGGAATGTTTAACACAAAATTTAAGATAAGAAGTTATAACTGTGGAGGAGGGAAAGGGATAAGATCATGGAGATAAGATTCCACATAAGATTCTGGTTGTCTTATTTTGAAGGAAGCAGATGGTTTTTCATATTGCTGTTTTTACATTATCATGTTTCATACATCTTCTGTTCGTATATTTCTTCCTTTGTTTCTTCCACACCCACACCAAGAGACTCCATTCAGGTTAGCCATAAAAACTGAAAGTTACTTAGGAATAAATCTACAAAAATATGTGTAACTTTTATGGAGCAAGTTCTGAAACTTTCTTGAAGGGCATACAATGAGAAAATCATTGAACAATCACGGCATTGGAACTCAATATGGATGCATGAACTCAATATTGAACAAAAGATGACAATTCTCAAATTAGCTTACAAATTTAGTGCAATGTTTCTTTCTCTTCTTTTCTTTTTTTTTTTTTTGGTGGTTTTTGATAAACTGACCATAGAGTCTGTGGAAAGGTAAAAGGCCCAGATTAGTCAAGATAAATTTGAAGTACAAGTACAAGGATAAAGAAGAAAAATTCATCATGTATCAATACATTTTCTTTCTTAAAAAAAGACTGAGGAATGAAGAAATAGAGATAACGTTTGTAGGCAACTGTTTTGAGAAGTTTGGCTGTGTGGAAGAGCAGGAACACAATTTGTCAATATTTGTTCTCATACACAGAAACATTTCACTTTATGGATCAGCTGCTTCCTGTGAAATTGAGGCATAGCTTATGACACAGATAATCAAGCTCAGGGTTTCCCAAACTTGCCTAGTCATGAGAATGACCTAGGATACTTGTGAAAACTGCAGATTCCTTTGCCACATTCGAGACCAATCAAATCAGACTCTCCAAGGGAGGGTCCTGGGAATCTGTATTTTTAATAAACTTTCCAGGTAATTCTTCTGATTTGGCAAGATTATGTAACACAGATCACTTCCTTACAGAACAATTGTTAGAAAGAAACAGATGATAAAACACATTTTGTGAAGGTTTATACATAACTTTAAAATAATAGTAATCATCTAGAAAAATACTTATTACCCATGGATGAGAATTATTTCCACAGAAGTTTGGGATCTCCTTTAGCAACTAAGTGACTTTTAGGAGAATTCTTTATAGATGTGTCTAACTAGCCAAATTAAAAGAGGAAACATGAAAGTCTTAATTTACAAAAGCAGTAAATATTTAATTCCGTTTACTTAGGATCCCCAATTAGGAGATCATTGGTTTAGATATGTTTTTCTTTACTATATATTTTTATAGAAGAATGAGGTATGACACAAATTTTGGTTTGTGGTTTTGTCCCACAAGATCTGTGATTCCTCTGTGTTTGTCGCATTCAAGGGAAAAGCAGGTCTAATATGTGGCAGAATATATAATATTGTAAGTTTCTGACTCTCTTGAAATCTCACAGCCCTTAATTTGTACCTTTTGTTAGAGACTGTTTTTTCAATTACACAAATAACGTGAATATATTCTCATTGTAATTGATTCAAACAATTCAAAACATTAATAATTAATGCTTATTAGATGAGTTCTATGTGCCAACTTGGAGTATTTTTTCATGGACTACCTAACGATTCTCACAATTCTCAGAATTTTATGAATTATGCACTATAATTATTTTACAGAAGGGGAAATCCAGGTTTGTACATCTGGAAAGTAGCAGAATCAGAATTTGACTCCATGTAATTTGACTCCAAACCTTGTATACACTCTGAATCTTTCTTCAATCTGGTCATCAACAACACATGGAGAGAAACCTCAAAGTCTCCCTGTAAGTGAGCAAAAGTGAGGCCATCTTGTTTTGCTAATGGCCCCAGCCCCTCCTCTGTGTGACTACTCGCTGCTCTGCACGTACTTCAAAAGAATTCCCATGGCCTCCGCTTACGAACGTACTCCCCGATACCTTGATAAATTAAAACTTTGTTCTCTGAGTTTCTCTCCAGGAACAGGCTGACCACAGGCAGGAAACACGCCTACAAGGTATCCATCACAGCTGACAGATGAATGGAACAATCTGATGCCTGGAGCCCGTCATGCCTGCAGCCCAACATCCCTGGACCCCCTCCTTACTGCCCATTTTCCCTAGATAACTGCCCTAAGATTCTGTAATTTTGGAAGAAGGGTTTTTGAGACATTAGTCACCCATCTTCTGATTAGCCAGCTAATCTAATTAAACTTCCTTTCTCCATCTCTAACTTGTGATTGATTGGCTCAGATTGCGGCGAACAGAGCAAGCCCATTGCTTGGTGTCATCCCTTCACCCCCACTTCCTCTGCCCTCCACAGAGATTAGCAGTTTCAGCAGCTTTGTTGTGTCCCCTTGTAGATATCCTTGTATGCATAGCTGTATGTACACATAAGTGTCTTTTATTAAACATAAATGCGATCTACAACACAAATTATTTTCTAACTTTCTTTTTGCATAACAACTCTTAGAAATCTTTTGATTTCATTACAATCTACAACTTTCTTTTAAAAGCAGCTTAACATTCCATAGTCTGTATGTACCAAAACTTCAAAAACTGTTGCCATGGGAATAGATATACCCTTTCCAATTTTTCTCAATTATAAATGATGCTGCAATGACCATCCTTGCACATCTTTGTGCAAGTTATGAATATTTCTGTAGGATAGACTCTATAAAATGAAATTGCTTATAAAAGTATATGAACAATGAAAATTTTGTTTGATACCGCCAATCTGCCCTTCAAAAAGTCTGCACTAACTTACACTCCCAAACTTCACGAGCATGCCCATTTTTCCATGTCCCACTTGGCACTTGATATTATCAATCTCGGTAAATTTTTGCCAATCAGATGAGCAAATAATATTTGTTGTTTTAATTATCTCTTCATTTCGTTTTTGTATCTTTTGTTTATGCCTCTCTGTCTACCTGCTAGGGGAGTGCCTAACATATAGGAAAGACTCACTAAATAATGATTGAATGAATGGAAGAATAAATGTGTCAGTCATTTGTATTTCTTCGGTAATTTGTCAGTTCATCTCTTTTGCCCATTTTTCTATTAGGCTATCTGTCTTCTTAATAAACATTTTTTATATATTCTTGATAGTGGTTATTGTCTGTTATATATCCTGCAAATATTTTTTCTAGTCTTTTGCTCATTTTAACTGTTTACAGTGGAATTTTTATTCAGCAGATTTTATTTTTAGAATATCAAATTTCAGCATCTTTATGCTTAGAAATGCCTTTTCTAGCACCAAAGATTATAAGAATGTTCTAAGAGAATTTTTGCTGATGCTCGTATACTTTTGTGTTGTTTTTGATTCTTAAATTCATCTGACGTGTTTGTGGGTGTGTTTATGTTCAGATTAAGTTTGTCTTTACATTTTCCTAAATGACAGCCAATAGCTATCTTTTTCAAAAGATGGAGTAGTTCTTTCTTCTGTACCGATTTTAAATGCATCTTTTTCATAATTAAATTTACATATATTCGTGGAACTGTCTCTGGGCTCTCTCTTATGGAATTGCTAACTTTTAAACTTTCATGTAATTATCTGTCTTTGGATGTTACATATTTATTTAGAAAAAAAGGCTAATTTTCTTGACTACAGGGACTCCATCTTATTCATTTTGATTTTTTTTATACTTCCTAGGATCTAGGACAATGTCTAGACTGTGGGGTGCTCTTAGCAAACATTCATCGAGTGAATCACAGAAGTGGCTGAGGAAGTTGGGGATCATAGGAACTGTGTCCTTTCTTCTTTCCCAGGCTTCCTTTGTTCCTTGGTTGGGTCAGTGAGGAAGAATTTGATGGATTAGACAGAGGCACATTCATTAGAGAAGCCTTAAAATACTTGCCATGCATCTGGAATTCTAGTCCCCATGCCACTGTATATTTACAGAAGACCTCTGCTTAATCTACATTTATTCCTTGGCAAATAGAAAAACTGATAGCGTGTATTAAAGGGAAAATATTAAAGGGAAAATTCCAGAAATAAAGAGTTCATAAGTTTTAAATTGCATGCCGATGTGAATAGTGTGATGAAATCTTGCACTGTCCTGGCGTGTCCTACCCGGGATGAAAATCATCCTTGTCCAGCACGCCCACACAGTCATTAGTCACTTAGTAACCCCACTTGGTTATCAGATCGACTGTGGAGGTAACACAGTGTTTGTGTTCAAGTTAGCCCTTATGTTAGTTAATAATGGCCCCTAAAGCACAAGAGTAGTCATGCTGGCAATTCGGGTATGCCAAAGAGAAGCCATAAAGTGCTTCCTTTAAGTGAAAGGAAAGTTCTCCACTTAATAAGAAAAGAAAAAAAATCGTATTCTGAGGTTGCTAAGATCTGCAGTAATGTTTATTACAGTATATTGTTATAATTGTTCTATGGTATTTTTATTGTTAATCACTTACTTTGCCTATCTTGTAAGCTAAACTTTATCATAGGTATGTATATATAGGAAAAACCATAGTATATATAGTGTTCAGTACTATTGGTGGTTTCAGGCTTCCCCTGGGGATGTATCTTGGAACATATCCTCTGCAGATAAGGAGGGACTACTGTATTTGTGTGACAGCTTCTCAGATTGTGAGCATGCGTCAGAGTTTTATTTCAAACTTGCCATAAGGAGAATGCTCCTAAAAAAGCCAATTCAAAGATTTCTTCTTGATAGAGACATCTTTTGGGGATATAAATGGTTAAAGTAATCATTATTATATTAGACTTCTTAAAAAAAACCATGACTACTTGAAGATCATCAGGCTTCTTGAAGATGACTGTAGGCGGAGCAGTGTTCTTCTAATTTCTCAAAAGGAGTTTGAATCTCACTGTCATCCCACAGCAAGTAGCTCCAGCATTTTGTCATGAATACTAGATACTTCCCAGGAGGTGCTGCTAATTACGTCACACCCCGAGTTCTGCCCTAGTTCAAGTACGGGGCACTTTTCCTTTTCAGTTCTTTTTTTTTTTTTGTTTTCACTGAGAAATCCTTTTTAAGAAGAATCATCTTGGTCACGAAAAAGTTTGTCTCATTGCTATTTTATCTTACGTGTATTAATTGAGTTTGTAGCTTAGTCACTTTTTACATTTTTACAAATGGTGGAAATTAGATGTAGGTTTAATTTGCACCGTCACCATCAGCAACGATATTTGTACTCCCATTGTTAATATAACATTAAACCACCTTTCTAGTTAATAGTTCTGAAATCAGGATATGCCTTGCAACTGAATACACACACACTTGCCCAGTAAGGCCATTTTGGAACTGCTGGTATGTCTTAAAGAAATTTTAAAAATACATAACGACGTTATACAAACTGGCATATGTGGCTTTACATTGTTAGCTTCCTGAGAGCAGGGTTTTTACTGTTTTTTCATCCGTTTCAACCCTTTATTATGCCATAAACATCAGAAAGGTTGGGTAATACAGTCCAGTCCCTATTCTGTAGAAGCTCTCACTGTTCATTGATTCTAGTGAGAAGGTTGGGGGAGAGACTTTTCACCCCCCTTGAGTGGGAAGAAACAGGAGTGGCTGTTTCTCGGACGTGCAGGCAGATCCAGAGAGTAACCTTTTCCCCAAATTGGTGATTTCCTGCTTGCTTTGGAGCCTCTTCTGATTATGGAGTTTTCCCCATTCCTGTCTTGGGTCTTGGGTAGTTAACAATTCTATTCAATCTTTCTTTGGGGTGAGGCTGCCTGTGTGTGCTTTTAATTCATGTTTGTGCAGGAAGGGAAATTGCCCTCATTAGTCCAGCATTGTAGTAAAAGTATCTATAATAAAAATCGAGTTTTACCGTGCCGAAGGTGACTGGTTCTTTGTAGTGCTTCTGAGCACTCCTGTTATTCTGTTGTTATTCTGTTAAAGGAGTCTCTATCTCTTTTCCCCTATTTGAATTACATTACAACAGGTCCCGTTCTGTAATCTTCAGCACAGACCAGGCCACTGAAGGAAGGTGATGAAGGCTGATTTAAAAACCCTGCAGTGCCACATATTGTACACCCATAGAATTTCGTATGGTACTTGGCACATACTTAATACTGGCACACTTTTGCTGGTGGTGGGTGCTTGTGACAGTGCTGGCTGGTGACGGATAGGGCTTCTCAGCAATATCACCGCTGCCAGGGACTATTCCTCAACCTCATAGTTCTAGAAACAGGCATTTCTCAGTATACTCAGAGATAATGAGCTGCTCCATTGGTGACTCACGTTGATGAAATTCCCATGATTTTGGCCTGCCTGGTGGCACAGCAGTTAAGTGTGCATGTTCTGCTTTGGCGGCCCGTGGTTCGCCGGTTTGGATCCTGGGTGTGGACATGGCACCGCTTGGCAAGCCACGCTGTGGTAGGCGTCCCACATATAAAGTAGAGGAAGACGGGCACGATGTTACCTCAGGGCCAGTATTCCTCAACAAAAAGAGGATGATTGGCAGCAGATGTTAACTGGGGGCTAATCTTCCTCAAAAAAGAAAAAAAAAATCCCATGATTTTGATAGATAAACCAGAATGTGACCTTATTAATTTATGATGGAGTATACTTGTTTGTAGTAACTGGAATGCTCACAATCCTGTCTCCAGGGGGCACCCTCTTTCCTAGGATCAAGGAATCTGAAAAACTGAATAGTTAATTGGACTGTAGCTTGCATACATGGAATCAGAACAAGGAGCATAGACTCATTACTTGAGTCGGGGTGGGGTGTGGCGGATATTTTATCTCAGTTTTAGGAAATAAAAACAAAATAGCACTAACGTACAACAGGCGGTTTCCTTACCGATTATAGTTGACCAAGACAATTAGTGTCAATAAGAGAGTTAGAAGCAGGAAGTAGATAATAGGGGTTAAAGGGAGCTTACTTTGCAACTGTGAGAAAAATCATAACATGATGGGTTTTATTAGTGATTGAAATCCAGATATCCAAGACTTTTCCAAGAGCCCAAAGCAAAAGAATTATTAGTTAGTGATAGACTTTTAAAATGTCTTGCCTGGGCCTCAGACTTAAAATGTGAAAAATACTTATTCAAAGAAGTTAATCATGGATAGAAATAAAAAGTGACTACCTGTAAAGCATTAGAAATGTGACGATTTTTAAAAAGTGGTATGACTGAAAAAACATGACAGAGAAAGACTGTTTTTTTTTTTTTTAATATAAAAACAGGGACTATTGCAAATGAATCTGTGCCAAATTTGTTTAAAACACCTACTTAAACAAGCAGGCATGTCAGAGTGCCTGTAATTACTGTCTCTGAAATTCCTGTGGAATCTATTTTGCAATACTTTGTTTGGAAGTCTTTTACCTCACTTTGCAGAGAGATGAGGAAAAAAAGTAAATAGGTATTAAAAAAAGGAAAAAATTTAAAATCTAAGAATAAGAGAGAGGAGTTGCAGAAACATCCAAGTTCATTAACGTATAGAAAAGCTCTGTGCTTCAAGAAGGTAATATCTGAGCAGATAAACAATGCAACCTATTTTCTTTTTTTAGTCTGAGCATGAAATCATCACCGAGTTTAATAAGAGATGGACATTTGGGTGAGCTGTATGGATGAAAACAGAGGAAGGAAAAGTAAACCAAGGCCCTTAAGGGAAAAAAAGTCAAAATAGGCATCATAATCTTGAGAAAGAGGAGTTAAATATACATCAAGAAATTTGGACCTGCTATTACATTGGATGTTTTAGATATTGGGGATATTGAGTGCAACTTCTAGTTGTCTTTGGTTCCTTGTCTATAAAAATGAGAATAAGCATAGTGTCTTTTCAATGGATACTGGAATGTAAATACAGGATTTATGGAGAAAGTTCTAAATGCTTTAGAAAGTTGCTTAGAAGAATACTGTGTAAGCATATTTATTCAAATAGGATGAGCTTCTTGGGCATGTTCATTTCATTAATTGTAGTAGTACTAACACTTTTATTCACGTCCACTGTACTTTTTTAATAAATTAACTTTATTGAGGTGTAATTTTCATATAATAAGTGTACCTATTTAAAGTACAGTTCACTGTTTTGGTAAATGTATGTACTCACCACCTCCATAGTCCAGACACAGAACATTTCCACCATCCCAAAAAGCTCCTTCCTGCCCTTTTGTAGTTATTAATACCTAGCATTATCAAGCTTTTTAATTTTAGTCATTCTCATGGAGAGGTAGTGGTGTCTCATTGTGGTTCTAATTTGCGTTTTACTGATATTGAACATCTTGTCAAGCGCTTCTTTGCTGCTCATGTATCTTCCTGGTGAAGTGTTAGGTAACATATTTGGATTGGGTTCTTTGTTTTCATCGTACTGAGTCATGTGAGTTCTATATATATATTCTGGATATGAGTCCTTTAGTAGATAAATGTTTTGCAAATATTTTCCCTATTCTATGGCTTTGCCTTTCAACTTTTCCAACAGTGTCTTTCGAAGAGCAGACGTTTTACATTTCAATGAAGTCTAATTTATCCATTCTTTTCTTTTCTGACTTGTATTTTTTGAGCCCTATCTAGGAAATCTTTGCCTACCTCAAGGTCACAATGATTTACTCCCATGTTTTCTTCTAAAATTTTTATATTTTTTCTATTACATTTAAGTCTATGAACTATTTTGAGTCGATTTTTATGTGGTGTGAGACAAGGGATGAGGCTTGTTTTTGTCCATATGAATATAGATCTTTAATTTTTCCAGCACCATTTATTCAAAAGCGTATTTTATCCCTCTTGAATTAGATTTATATGGCTGTAGAAAATCACTTGAGTATATTTATATGTGTGTTTCTGGAATCTAATTTATTCCAACAATGTACATGTTTAGTCTTGTGCCAGAACCATAATTTCTTGCTTATTATAGCTTTACAATATTGTCTGAAATCAGACAGTGTAAGCTCTCCAAATTTGTCCCTTTTTTCCCCAAAATTGTTTTGGCTATTTTAGATCTTTGCCTTTTGATAGAAATTTTAGAATTGCTTGTCAAAAATGTCTCCCAAGATGATTTTACTGGTGTCATACAGAATCCATAGATAATTTTGTAGAAAATTAACATCTTAACAGTACTGAGCCTTCTTATTCATGAATGTGGAGTATTTCTCCATTTGTTTTAGTCATTCTTTAGTTTCATTCAGCGATGTTTTATAGCTTCCAAAATAGAGGTCTTGCAAGTATTTTTCAAATTTATATATAAATAAATTATGTTTCTGGATGCTGTTGTAAATTGAATTATTTTTAAATTTTATTTTCTGATTGTTCCTAGTATACTGAAATTAAATTAATTTTTTATATTGATTGTTGATTCTCCTACCTGGTTAAATACACTTATTAGTTCTAACAATTTTCTTTTAGAGTCCTTAGACTTTTCTACGTAGACTACCATGTTATCTATGAGTAAGGAAAGTTTTACTGGTTTTTTTCAGTCATTTTCCCTTTCACGTATTTATTTTTATATTATTGCTCTGGCTCGGACCTCCAGTACAGCATTGAAAGAAGTGGTTGTAAAACATCCTTGATTTATCTCCAAAATCAGAGGGAAAGTACTCTCCTTTTACCATTAAGTGTGATTTTAGCTGTAAATTTTTCACCAATGTACTTCATCAGGTTGAGGAAGTTTCCTTTAATTCTTAATTTGCTGAGAGCTCTTATTACAAATGGGTGGTGAATTTTTGTCAAATGCTTTTTCTGCATCTATTGTATGGCTTTTCTCTTTCACTGTTTAATGTGGAGAGTTACAGTGATTGATTTATAAATATTAAATCAACCTTGTATTCCTAGAATAAAAACCACATGCTCATGATATATTATCCTTTTTCTCTATTGCTGGATTCTTTTTGTTAATTTAAAGAAATTTTGCATCCATATTCATGAGAGATATTTGGTCTATAATTTTCTCGTGATTCCTTCCCTTTTGGTTTCAAGATAACACTCATAGTATTAAATGAGTTGGTAAGTGTTTTGGGGATCTCCAAGACCACCTTCAGGCTTGATGATTCACTAGAAGAGCTTGAAGGCTCAGAAAACTATGATTACAGTTTATTACAGGAAAAGGAGACAGATTAAAATTCGTAAAGGAAGAGGTACATGAGTTGAAGTCCAGGAGAAACCAAGCTCAAGCTTCCAGGTATCATCTCCTAGTGGAATCACATGATGTACCTAAGTCTCCCAGCATGGATGTCTGACACCGTGTGTGTTACCAACCAGGGAAGCTCGCCGGAGCACTGGTGTTCAGCCTTGTTACTGGGGGTCATTCACACAGACATTCAGTGCCTATGTGGCTGATTTCAGATACTCAGACTCCACTTCCTCAGAGCAAAAACAGGTATTCATCATAAATCACATTAGCATAAACTATCTGGTCACACTGGTATCACATGGCCCAAGGCCTCAAGCATACAAAAACATTTCTACCAGTCAGAATTTCCCAAGGGCTTAGAGCTCATATCCCAGGAGGTGGCCAAGCGCCAGTCCCGGAGGAAGGCCTCTCTTGGGAATGTGTAGAGTTTGACTAACCCAGCCTGCTGACTTCACCCTTTCCAGCACAGGATGTGTATTTGTATCCTCTGTTTTCTGAAAGAGCTTGTCTGGGATTGGTCTTCTTATTAAATGTTGACTGTAGTTTACCAGTGAAGCCATTTGGACCTCAAGTGTTTTTTGTGGGAAAGATCTTTAATTAAAAATATAATTTTCTTCATTGATGTAGGACTATTTATGTTGTCTATTTTTTTCTTGTGTCTTAATTGTAATTTATAACTTTCAAGAAACTTCTCCATTTAATTTAGTTGTCAGTTTTTTGGGCACAAAATGTTTAATATTTCTTTCTTAGGTGGGGTAGGTTGAAAACAGTCCCCCAAAGATATGTCCACATCTTAATCCTTGGAACCTATAAATGTTATTTTGGAAAAAGTTGAATTGTAATTGAATTAAGTTTTAAGATGAGGAGATCATCCTGTATTATCCAGGTGGGCCCTAAATGCCATCACAAGTATCCTTATAAGAGAGCCAGATTAGAGAGATACACAGAGGAGAAACTGATGCGAAGACAGAGGCAGAAATTGGAGTGATGCAGCCACAAGCCAAAGAACACCAAAGAATGTTGACAGCTACAGGAAGCTGAGAGAGAGAAGGAAGGATTCTCTCCTGGAGCCTCTGGTGGGGATGCGCCCCTGCTGACAACTTTTTTCAGACTTCTTGCCTCGAGAACTATGAGAGAATAAATTTCTGTTGTTTTAAGCTATAAAATTTGTAACAATTTATTCCAGCAGCCTCAGGAAACTAAAGCATTCAGTTTTTATATTCTATCATAACTGTAATGGTATTAAAATTGGTCATTTGTTTCTTCCACTTTTTTTCCCCTTGAACATTTTGAGTAGAAGTTTATCAATTTTATTGATCTTTAGATTTTATTGGCTTATCCCTTGCTTGTCTAATTTATATTTCACTTATTTCTGCTCTTATCTTTATTATTTTATTCCTTATGCTTCATTTGGGTTTAATTTTCTCTTCTCTTCCCAGCTTCTTAAGGTAGAACCTTAAATCATTGAGTTTGCCTTTCTTTTTTCTAACATAAGTATTTAAATTTATAAATTTCCCTCTGAATACTACTTTAGAGCCATCCCACAAATTTTGATATGTTATATTTTTATTGTCATTCAGTTAAAAATGTTTTCCAGTTTCTCTTTTGACCAATGAATTCTCTGGAAGTTTTCTGGAGGAGTGAAGACCAACCTCAGCCAAAAAAGCCACAAATTTAATCCTTATCCATCATAGAAACACCTCCATTCTGTGAGCTTTTGGTTTTCAGTGTCTGCAAATAGTTGTTTTTAAAATAGTCTGTCCAGTTTTTATAATTATTATGTGTGAGAGGGTTTGTCCAACCACTTCATGCTGTGGAGGCAATGAAGGAAGGCCATTTATTGGACATCCTATCCTCTGTATTTTAATTGCCTGTCACCTCTTTATTTTACTATAGGCTCATGGAGTTTGGAGACTGTGTCATATTCCACATTGCACCCTCAGCACCTAGAACAATACCTGGCACCAAGCAGGCCCTCCATAAATATTTGTTAACAAAATGAATCAAATTCTAGCAATGAGTCTCACTTGCCTTCTTCAGAAGTGTGGCAGGATCATTATGCCACGCAAGCTGAGAAAGAAGCACAATTATGAGAATTATGTGAAGGAATTTCATATATGCAAATAAGATGTAAATGAGGAGCCTATTAGAGATGGAGCCATGCTTCAATGGGAGGGGAAGTGAGATATCAATGCAGGGTGAGGCTGAACAGATCAGGAACTGGCTATGATGAAAACATCTAGGCAGAGAGGTCATTGGGAGGCTCTTCATTAACAAGTTCTAGGAAGACTAAATTTGTGTTCACAGTAAATGTAAGAACACTAAATTGACTTTTGTTTTTCTAGGAACAGAAACAGAGGCTAACAATTACCATTTAAAAAAGCAAATAAACAACACCTCTGTTTCATGATTGTCAAAAAAGAAACTTACATATAGGAAAATATTTATGCTGTTTTCACCACTGTAACACTGAAAAACCTTATCACTTGTACTGGTTTTGAAATAGCAATAAAGCAAGAGCAAAATAGTTTTATTTATTTATTTTTGAATGTATGCTAAGGATATTTTTACCCTTAGTCAAGGACCAATTTAAAAGCGTATTATTTGGTATGGGGGTGGTATGAAATAAAAAGAAAACTAAAAGTTTCTATGTTCAGTTAAGAATAGACAAAAATAAATAACATATGTGCTACAATTATAGCTTATGGAAATTTAAGAAGAAAATAAATATCTAAGGAAAGAAAGGAAGAAATTCTCTCACAAGAAGATAGAAGAGGAATAGGAATGCTTGCAGGGGAGTAAACTTCCATCCTGAACGGGCCTGGCAGATAACATCACTGATGAATCTGGCCAGATGGAGATGAGCAGATGTAGGATGTTGCTCTGTCTGGAGGGGTTGAAGCTATTTAGTACCAGTTCTTTGCTCCTATGGGACCTGGGTCCTGTGTTGCTATATCTTCAGTTTGCTTTCAAGTGACACCTGAAACATGGAATGCTAAGTCTTCTTATTTTTAAATGTTGACATCTATTTCAGATTTTTATGAAACTTAGAGCAATTCATACAAAGTAAGTCTTTGGTTGAATTCTTTAAGGGAAAGAGAATGACAGAGAAATGCATAGGAATTTTGAGGTAAGGGGTGGGGGGGGGGAGAAGATAGCCAGGCAAGGAAAAGGAGAAATGAGAAAGAGGGCAGACTAAGCGATAAATAAAGGTCTTTATCTCTTGCCTGCCCTGCCTAGTCTCCCTCTCGACCCACCTACTCAAAGCCTGGATGGGACTGGCCCATCCCAAACCCTCTACTCCTCAAATCAGCTCCAGCTCTCGCTCCTGCCTCCCTCTATCTCACCATGCTCTTGGGTGAAAATGTACACCACGACTTTTAAGTGGTTTCACCAAATCCACGGGTAGCCTCCACAAATATTGCTGATGATTTTGGACATTCTTCAGAAGTTCCACACATTTCTTTTTTGATCTGCCTAATTTCAGATTTGTTCCTGACCTGGCATCCTTCCTGAGTTTCCCTGCTGTCTTTAACTGGGACAACTTTCTCGTCTTTGAAAGATTCCTTTCTTTCCTCTTCTCTCCCTCCATTTCTTTCTCGCCCCATTCTTCCCTTCCTCCCTACTCTCCTTCCTTCCTTCATTTCTTTTAAATAGTTCTTTCTCAAATACCTCTATTAAATGGAAAAATCTGCTCCCATAATCCCTTAAACTTGCCTAGGGACACACACACAGGCTTGGCATTTTTAAATCTGACCTACATTTATCTTGGGTTTTCAATGAAATGTTCACAAATGCTTTCCAGCTTCCTGTGGGTTATTGAATTTTCAAATGCCATCATTCAATTTCCCCCTAACTAATCTCTACAGATTTTTCAGTTTCTTTCCCTAGAATTGAATAACTGGGATGAATTTTTGTTTCATTTTGCTTTCTCTCTCCCACCAGTATGCTTGATTTAATTGACATCATCACAAACATTTATCTAGGGCCCACACTGTAAGGCACTGTGCAAGGGGATAGGGACCCAAAAAAGAGTATGGGATGGCTCTTGTTCTCAAGTTGCTTATAATCAAGATGGAGAAGATATCACATGAAAAGATAAACAATGATAGAAGGTCGTATGTACTAGGTGACAGAAAAGTAATATAGATGCATAGTGTAAGAATTCAGCGATAGGAAGAATTATTATGGCCTGGGATAATTAGAGAAAGAAGGGTAAAAGTGAACACTCATTGAGTATTTATTATGTTCTAGGCATTTCCCATGTGCCATTTTTCGTTATTTAATTATTTCTGTTACCACACAAAATTAGGATTCTCTTGCCTGATTCATATTTAAAAAGCCAATTATTATGGCATCAGCTTTAGGGGAAAGAAAAGCAGCTTTATTTTGTGAGATTGAGCTGCAAAGAGACAGGAGACATGTGCCCTCAGATCTGTCTCCCTGGTTCAGGATTTGGGGTGAAATTTAAGATGTTAGGAAAAACAGGCTAGCACACAGAAACACTGGTGGGACAGGTTTTGATTGGTGAGCTTCAAGCATTTATGGTAAGGTTCTAAACATTTATAGTAAGGTTTTAAACATTTATCGTAAGATGAGGAAGGAATTTTTAACACCAGATCTTCCTGGGTTACAGACTCCTGGCTTGCGATGAGAGTCTGACTTTCAGACTGGTCATGCCCCAGTCCATTGGCTCTGTGGGGAGGAGAATCTTTGGTTCCATGGTCATTTCAGGTCATTTCATTTCTTCTTCTGCGGATGCTCTGACTATATGACTTTACAAATTTTCTGAAAAACAATTCTGAATCACTCTGTTGATAAGAGATGGGGTCTGTTTGAACTGGCTCTAGTGGGCTCATGGTTACATTTCAAGAAACTGGTGAGGTTTATAATATTACCTGTTTTTCAAGATGATGAAACTAAGACTCAGAGTGGACAAAGTGATATTCCCCAAAATGTAGAGCTAGTAAATTGCAGATACAGGATTTGAAGTGAATAATCATGACACATTTGGGAAGTAAAGAGTCTAGGAGAAGTGAAGTGTTCTTATGGGGTATAGTAAAGAGAATAGGGGAGCAAAATTTACCACCCCAAAATATGTCTCTTTGGCATAAGGATTATTTTAGGCTGGTTATTTTTAAGAAACAGCAGACATAGAAGAAGCTCTGAAAATCAAGTAGAAGTTACCCTTTGTAAAAGATATTTACATGTAAAAGAGAAATCTCCATTTATAGTGGTGTCTCTTTTGCTGTGCTAGGAAGAGGAAGATGACAAAATCTCCAGAAATTCTTGTTAATGGAGAAGACAAAGACTAAGTTTGCATAACAATCTTACCCTCGTTTACTGTGATTTTCCAGGTAACTGCTCAAAACTGACTCCCCATCCCCAACATCTTCTTTTGTCTTTAGATGAAGATGGTACTTAAGGTGGTAACTTTGGCCATTTGGGGAATTACTCAGTTTTCCTGGGTCTCTCCCATGTACACAGGAGGTGTACAGGTTATTAAACTTCCATTCAAGCTAATTAAACTTCTCCAGGCTCTGCTGTTAAGTATGAAAAGCATTTCACCAAATAGCATACATCATATCCCTCTTACAAATACCTGCCACTTCAAACTCTGTGTGTGAAGACGTATATGGGGGAAATAGTTGAAAGGATACTGTACTTGAACAAGCGGGTCCTTCACGTTTTGCCCTATGCAATGTAATATTTGAATAAAAATGTGTGTATGACTTTTACAAATAGAGAAAGCAAAAGAAAAAAATCTGTTCAGACTTTTTTTATTGGCTTTTTGTAAGGCTCACTTAATATAATAGTTGTAAAAATTCTTAGGAGAAAGTGCTAAACATACTCTAGATTCTTTATTATGACAAACCCCTTCAATTATCTACTTCTAAGATGTCTATTTAGATTTTTGACCAAGCTATAATTTTTTTTGTACCATAGGAACGTTTAAAAAAGTTGCAGATTTCTAGACTATCTTAGCTGCTTAATAAAGAATCACTGTGACTGCAGTTTGAGATGCCTCTTGTCTTCTCATGCTCTTTGCTTCACTCATTCTCCACTTCCATCTAGTTCTTCTAGAGATAAAATATTGTTGGAGGGAAAGGGAAAGTTCTCTCTCCTTTGATAGTAGCAGAGAAATTTTTTCCTAATTAAATGAAAAGATTCATAAATGGGATGAAGAGGTGCCCACGTGGCAGTAATTTTCAGCTCTCTGCTTTGGGAAGAGAGGTAAGTAAATAATAAGCACGTAATAATGTCAGAAACAGCACTAGATACTTCTAGCTGATAAGGAGATCTGATGGCAAACTGAGGTCATCTCTTTAATTAGCTTGAACAGGAATTAATTCAAAGACAATCAGTGAATAGACCAGTGTGTAGACAGAAATGAGTCTTCATGATGAGAAGCCAGAGGAAGCAGCCTGCCCTGCATTGGGCAGCCTGGGTTTGAAACTTGCTTTAGCTAACTACACCATATGCAGTTTTGCAGGATTAAATCTCATGTTTTTCAAATACCTGGGGCAGTGTTTGATGCATGCAAGGCTCTCTATCAGTGTTTTTAATAACTTGTTTTTGAAGAGCAGTACACTTAAATAATTATTTCTTACATCATTGTTCTGCTGAATAGCATTCTGGTTATGAAGGTCATTTTACTGTGTAGCCAATTTTACTTGTTAGGAAATCTTAAGGTCTGAAAGGAGGAAGAGGGAGGGAGATAGAAGAGAGGAAGGAAAAGAGAAAGTGGATTTGGAGGAAGAGAAAAAAATGGAGGAAAGGAACAGGAGGAAGAGGGGGAGGAAGATGAGGGGCAGGAGAGTGTGGAGGAGCACGGGGAAGAGAAGCAGAAACATGATTAAAGTCATTTCAGTCATGTGACTAGATCGCAAAAATGTTCTTTTTTTCAATCAATGAGATACTCACATAAATTCTTTCTTTTTAATGTAAAATTGTTTATGACTGGTTTTACTTCCACAGTAATTTCCATTGTCTGATTAGTTGATAACTTGTTCCCAGAAGCAATCTATCAATAGCATTATCTTTACTGCTACTCATTAAAATCTAAATCTTGTTTTTTGTAGTGGTATTGATATGACAATCACATAGACATATTTACGTATTAATTTTTATGCTAGAAAATTTAGAAAAGCTATGGTTCAAATGTATTGATATATTGATAAATAGAAATTAAATTGTTAAAAGATTAAGTTAAATTTATATTGTTGGAGTTGGTGATAGAATATATGGGTCTTATATATCACCATGAAACTCTCTGGTTTGTGATTTATAGATTGCACTGATTATTTCTCTTCATTTTCTCAAGGTCTCAAAATAAAGAATATATTTTGAGTATATCTTAATAGTAATTATGACTTTTCCCATTGCTACTTTGTGTATTTGTTTGTTGATCAAAAGTTCAAGAAATTTCTTCGTTTTGCCCAACTTGATCTTGCAATTGATGATTATTGCCAGGTGGTTAAAGTCTGATTGTGTAACTTTTAAATTATTTCTGAATATGTAGAGAAGTAAACATAATTATTCTTATGTATATTCATTTGTATAGAGTTAGAAATAATAATTATCATATTTAAAGATAATATAAATAAAGGAGAATTTAAAGAAGTAAATCTGTAAGTTTAATTGAGCCCCATTCTTAGTAGCCTTCACTTTTAGACACCATTTGGTGTTGAACTTAAATTTCTATCTTAGAGTTAAATAATTCTCTTGCTGCTGAAATACAGCTCAATGTCTTTAGGCCAACTAGCATATTGTAGAATGAATAGTGAAAAGAAAATTCACTATCATTCTGGGTGTCAGTTCTTTCCATTGTAAAATGAGGGTAATAATATCAGTCACATTAGCACATAATATTATTGTGGAACTCAAGTAAGAAAATGTGTGTGACAATATTTTGAAAATTTAAGGCATTATTATAAGCATTGCAGAGCAGGGGTAATGGGAGATGTCTCTGGTGGCCTGTTGGGAACTTAGGACCATTCTCTTTCTTCTAGGATATCCCCTACATTATGGCAATTGCAAGCCTGGAAACTAAATTTCTCAGAATCTCAGCTAGCTTGGTTCTGGGTTAAATTCTGCCAACAAGAGGCCCCTGTATGTGATTTGAAAGCTCGAAGAGAAGCTTCTGTTCTCTTGCTACTTCAGCAGCAGTGAGCAGATGCATGCCTGCATCATCATGGTCCCTCAAACTCTGTTTCAAAAGATAATGCCTACCAACACTGATCCACTCTCTGTCTCCAACTCATGGCCTCCAACAGCACCAAATAGTATAAGGCAGACAAACTGAGGTTCATCCATAGTCAAGATTCATGGATCTGATCTGGTTCCTACTTCTCTCTTTCCAAGGAGAGCAGTCTCCCCCTTTTATACCTAGGGTGACTGACAAGTGATGATGTCGAATTATAATACTTGTTTTTACATTTGGGGAACTGGGAGATGGACCGTTTTTCACTCTAAAATAGACAAAGTGGCAAACTCTCAAAGGTTCTTGTGATTTAGTATGATTATCATAGATATTTTAAATTTCTCTCCTGTTAATTTTCATGTCTATGTCATATCTGGGATTTTTTCTATTGGTTTTTTTCCCTCCTGGTTATGTTTTCTTTTTGTACAGCTAGTGATTTTTTATTGTATGCTGGTCATTGTTGGTGTCATGTTGTTGAGACTCTAGATTATGTTATCTTTCTTTACAGACTATTCATTTTTGTTTTGGTAGGAAGTTAATCTACTGATAGTTCATTTTGATGATTTTGAAGTATTATTTGCATGGGTCAAAAGTAGATGTCACATTGTGGCTAGATAGGTCCTACTCCTAAATTGTGGCCCACTGAGGTCACGTAGGGAAATGGTTGAAAGGATATTGAATACTTAGAAAGCTGTATGAAATCTAAGGGAGATCAGAATCCCAGAATTGTGTAATCTCTGGAATTCCCATTCAGCGTACACACTCCGAGCAGTTGACCCCTGTCAGGCCTTGCAGAATGTCACTCTCTGCAGACACAGAGAAGGATCTGGTTAAAAACTCAAGAGAATCCCTATGTTGATTTATATGTTTCCTCCTCTGATAGCTCCCACCCCTCTGGCACCTTGTCTAGCAAACTTCTATCTCAGCAGTCCCTAACTCTAATCTTTATGTTCCATCCACAATAAGACTGATTTAGGCTCTGTTTCTCTGTGAGGCAGTTTGAAAGTGTGCCCATGACAAAAACCTGTGTGAAAGTAGAACTCGCCTTATGTGTTTCCTTTCTCTCTAAGATCACAGTTCCATGCTTTCTTTCGTCTAATGCTTGACAACTTTTACTTCATATATTTGTCAGCTTTATTGTTGTTTACTGAAGAAGGGGAAATCTGATACCTCTTACTCCATGATGGCTGAACTTTGAGAGAACTTTTGAAAGTCACCCACTATTTTTCCTTGTGCCGTTCTCATGTGTCAATGGGCTACAAAGAACCTCTGCATCTTGTTACTAGCATGGGGATGAATCTAAAATCTGGAAGAGGTCAGGGTCAAAAGAAATTGAGCCCAAGGTACTGGACGAAGCCAACCGTGAAGAACACTCTGTCTCTGGATTTCTATTTATGTAAAGATATAAATGTCTTAATTGTTAATCTTAACTTGAATTATATTATCTGTTACTTGCAGGCAAATCATTTTAACTGATAGAAGCCCATCTGTATATATATATATATTTTGAGGAAGATTAGCCCTGAGATAACATCTGCTGCCAATACTCCTCCTTTTGCTGAGGAAGACTGGCCCTGAGCTAACATCCATGCCCATCTTCCTCTACTTTATATGTGGGACGCCTACCACAGCATGGCTTGCCAGGTGGTGCCATGTCGGCACCCGGGATCCGCACCAGCGAACCCTGGGCCACCGAAGTGGAATGTGCGCACTTAACCTCTGCGCCACGGGGCCAGCTCCCCACCCATATATTCTTTACTTAAAAGTTAAGTCATGTTATAACATACTGTGAAAGAGTATTAAAATTATTTTTTGTACTGACTTTTTTTTAACTTTTTATTTGTACTGACTTTTAAATGTATCAAATATTATATGAAAAAATGCTCCATTGGCTGGGACTAAATACAATAGAGTTTTTTCATGAAATCACATTTTTTGCTAATTAATTCCTGAATACTTTTAACATCCCGTAGATATTTACTTAACACAGTGAAGCATTGGGGATACAATGGTGTAAAATCAAAATAATGCATGAGTTTGTGTCTATAAACATGTATGCAAACATATGCCTAGAGAAAAGTCTGAAAAGATTGAAAGAAAGTATCAAAAGGAGTTAACATGGGTGGTAAGATTATACATTATATTCACTTTTCTTTTTATGATTTTTCTCTACTGTTTGAATTTAACAAATGATACTTTTAATATAGTACTATGTATCTGGCACTGTGATAAATAACATATCTTAATTTTCTCTTTTAATTTTCACAATAGAAGATAGGAATTATATTGTTCTCATTTTACTGATCAGGAAATTAATGTTTGATTTTAAGTAAATTGTCCAAGATAACACAGTTAATAAATAGTGGAGGATATATTACATTTGTAATTAGAGAACCAAAAGAAAATGAATTCTACTTAAGAAAAATGATGTAGAAATGTATTTAGTGACATGGAAAGACATTTATGATATAAGTGACAAAAAACCAGTTACAATTCAGCTATCCCAGAAGACCTTCATGCTGTTCTGTTTACTGTCTGGGGAGGTTTTTGATACCAAACGTGACAAATCTTTCTTCTCCTGGGAAAACTGCCATCAATGCATTGACATTAGCTTTGTTAAGCTCCGTACCATAGTAACATCAGGAAACCTATAGTGTCTGAAAGATCTGTATTTGAGCTCTCTCTTCTGGAATCACAGTTTATATTTTTTCAAAATGATTTTATTAGAGGACAAAAAAACTACTTCTCAGTGCCTCAATGGAGCAGATAAAAGAAGTGATTGGCTGGGAACATCATTCTTCTTTGAAGCAATTTCCAGGTTGTGCCCACAAAGCTTGGCTATAAGAGACCCCGCTTTTGTCCAAATATATGTCCTGTGAAGGGTTCAGATAGTTTGCATATCTGAAAGAGAAAATTTTACCAGCAGATAGTTTAGAAGCAGTGTAGGTAAATCTGACCAAATGTCTGACCCATAAGTAGCACGGCCTTGGGTACAAAATAGATGGATGAACCTCGGATTAAGCTCTATCTGTTAGTCTCCTGAAACCTCTGTTCCATTGTTTTGAAAAGAAATAGTCAAGATAGGCTTGACTTTGGCAAGAACTGTGTCATCTTGCTTTTGCTAATCTGTGTTTATAATTTTTCTCTAATGAATGTATATTACTTATGTAATGAGAAAATATTTTATTTTAGGATTGTAGTGGGTCTTAGATATCATCTAGTTCAAACTCTTTTTCCCTTTTTACAGATGAGTACACTGAGAACTGCTGAAGGTAAATGTCTGTCTTACATGGAATGGTGTAATGGTACAGATTAAGAATACTTTGCTAAAGGTTTTTGCTTACACAGTCTCTAACAATTTATTTAACTATTACACTGCACATTTTTGATTCCTCATTGGGATTTTCTTCAGAATTTATTATTTTTTTAATAAAAGAGGAATTGGAACAATTCTCAAGTGAGAAATCTTTATGTCCTGTGAAAGCATTTTCTTTCTTTTTTTTTTTTTCTTTTTTAAAACTCTAAGAGGATTTCACTATCAGATATTTAACCTGAGTATTTTGTATCATTTTCTTCTTGCCATTTAAAAAACTGCTGCTGTAATCTCTAGCCCATCGGAAGGCATACCTTGTGGCTTTTCCATTCTTGGAGACTGCACTGAGATGCTCTTTCAATTCTCTTTTGTGAGTGAGCTCTTCCTATATGAGGACTGTTTCCTTTGAAAGGGAGTTTATCTGAGTGGTGCACAAACTCTTAAAAACTTTGAAGATGCTGGCTCATGAAGGTCAAGTACTCTTTGTAGAAATGGCATTTCACTGAATGAGATCTTCATTAACTTTTGTATTCCTTTTCCCTTTGATTCCTCTTGGCACCTTGATCATGATAAGTAGCATACTTGTTTTCTTACAGGGATCTAATTCACAACATTCACATATAATTTTTTTTTCTCAAAGACTTTCTAAATTTAAAAAGTCTTTGTTTCACTGTACAATTTTTCATCTTTTCCATGTGTGTTATTCAGAATTTCTTTTGATCGCCAGAAACAAAAAATCTGACCGAGTTGCTTAAAATATAAGTATGGGTTTATTTTGGTTGTATAATAAGAAACCCAGAGACAGTTGTCTGTGTAGGTTCATTTACTCTGAGATATCAGCAAATACAATCACTCTTCTTATATTTTCACTATACTAGTGTTAGTTGTCTGGCTTTTTCCTCATGCCTGCAGGAAAACTGCTGAATAAATTCTAAAGCTGAGTGAAGTTTTTGGGTTTTGGAGTCACTCTTCCTTTAAGAAAACAATGAACCTTCAGTAATGTGGTAGGTAGATATCAGAGGAGCCGGATTCGAAAAGGTGTTTGAGGAAGAGTAGAGACTGCTAAGAACTTTCCTCTTTATTCCATCCATCCTTTCACTCTGTTTCGGTCCATGCCTAACCTTTGGACCACGGCTCCAGATCAGAAAATAGGATGCTAGCCTCTGGAATATTGATGTCCACTGAAAGGTTAAAAATAGCAAGCTTGGATCTGAATCAAGCCGCTAAATGTGGGCATATTGGGAACAGGGTAATCATGAAAGCAAATATGTCTCACAAAATCCTGTAATATAGATGTTATCTGGAGCCTTCTATCCTTTAGTGATCTGGTGGAACATGTCCCGAGCCCACAGTTTTATATGTGAGAATCCTCCCCTAGTTTCTGTGAATTCCTTCTACTCTTATTTACATTATACACGATTTTTTAAAAGCATACAGCATGATGATTTAATATACGTACGCATTGTGAAATGATTACCACAATCAAGTTAATTAACACATACATCACCTCACATAGTTACCATTCTTATGGTAATGAGACTACTTAAGATCTCTTTTAGCAACTTTCAAGTATTCAACATAGTGCTATTAACTATAATCACCAAGCTGTACTTTAAATCCCCAGAACTTATTCATCTTATAACTGAAAGTTTGTACCCTTCGACCAATATTCTTCAAGTCTCTCTCTGCTTCTTTGCTCTTGAGTTTGTGTGTGCCCTTTTTCTTTTAAACATCAAATTTAAAGGTGAAGCCAAATTTTTCGAAGTCCTTCAGAAAACTTCAATTCAGTGCTTTATGAGTTCAATGTCTTTACTGAAGGTTTTAGGGACCACAGAATCTAGGATTCAGCCTTCTGTCTAGCCTCGTGCTTACTACTCTACGGTCTTCTGCAAGTCCTCATCCCAACGGGAAATGAGTTCAGTCTCCCACATCAGCTGCTCTTGCGGACAACAACCTCCCCAGGCCAGCCCTTTTCCCAGCTTCCCTTGAATTTTGGGGAATAAAGCCTTCCGTAAATTATCAAATCCCTCTATTAGTTAGGGATATTTTAGCTGATTTTGACAGAAGCCAAACTCAAATTTATTAGGGAAAAATGGGAATTTCTTGACTGAAAAGTCTAAATATAACATTGATTCAGTCAGAGTTTGATCCAGGAACTCTATGGCCTTATCAGGATTAGGAGTTTCTCTGATTTGTCTTTATTTTCCTTAGTATTGTTTCACTCACAGGCAGGCTCTGTTTTCATTTGTTTTTAATAGTTGTTTTTAAAAAATTTTATTTCTCTAGGTTAATTATTTTTATTGCTTTTTTTTTTTTTTTTTTTTTTTGCTGAGGAAGATTTGCCCCAAGCTGACATGTGTTGCCAATCTTCCTCTTTTTGCTTGAGGAATATTCACCCTGAGCTAACATCTATGCCAATTTTGCTCTATTTTGTATGTGGGTCACCACCACAGCATGGCTGCTCATGAGTGGTGTAGGTCCACGCACAGGAAGAAAATCCGGCTGCTGAAGCGGAGAGCACTGAACTTAACCACTAGGCCATGGGGCTGGCCCCTATTGCATTTATCAAAGTATCAGTGTATGACAGTCAGGAATTTTGCAAAGTTAGTCTTTTGCCACAGATCATTTGGCTCCTGGACGTGCTGCTGACCAACTGTGTGACCTGGAGCAAGTCACTTTAACATGTTAAATGTTAAACTTATGACATGGGAATGCTATTACCAGCCTCAGAAGATTTTTACAAGATTAAATGAGTTGATTTGTATCTTGGATATTTTTCACTGCTAACTTTTTATGGTGGTAAAATATACAGAACATAAAATTTACCATTCTAACCATTTTTAAGCGTACAACTCAGTGGTCATAAGTACATTCGCCATGTTGTGCAACCATCACCATTATCTAGTTCCAGAACTTTTTCATCATCCCAAACAAAGCTGCATACCTGTTAAACAATAACACCCCCTCTCCCCTCCCCCTGCCCTTGATAAACTCTATCCTACTTTCTGTCTCCATGCAGGTTCTGTTTTTTTTTATAGTGCCTTACCCCACCCCCTCTCCCCCACCCCCACAGTGCCAGGCTTACTTCCTTTAAGTTCAGTGACTTCAGCAGAAAGAGTTTCTCCCCAATAATTTTCACAAAAGTCCCAGGTTCGATCTTAGTTGCTCCAAGTTGGGTCACATGCCCATCCTTGAGCCAATCTCTGTGATCACTGGCATTGGCCAGACCTGTGACATGTGCACACTCCTGGATCTTGGGGGTGGTGCCATTCCTACCTTTCCACCTAAACCATACAGACTGAAGATGGTGGAGTGTGGTCTCCAAAGAAGAACCAAGAAGCTGTTACTAGAATTGGAGGGAAGCTGGGATGGAGGGAGCAGAGCAGTCGTTGCTGGGCAGACAGACCCCAAGCCAGTGTCTGTCCTGCACACACATATCCACGTGGATCAGGTAACCTCTAATCTATGACCCTCTAAAAGGAAATAGGATGCTTTGTATTTTTTTTTCTCCTGAGGTGAATTGATCTACTAAACATAATAACATCTGTCACATACAAGTAAAATTACAACTTAAATTTGATTGGAAATGTTGTGGTTGGGAGAAGACACTATATAAAAGCACACTATATGAAATTTTTAGAAGAAAGAAAAATTGTTAAATAAATTCATAATTATATTTTATAGTAGAGAAAAGGGAGAACTGGGAAATAAAGGAGGAGAGGGAGAAGCATCACGAGAAGCACTGAGAGATTAGAAAGTTCTCAGGGAGAGGGGTGCAGAATTTTAGAGGTCAACTATTCTTATCATAGTTTAGATTTTACTTGAAATTCTGAGCTAGGTTTCCCGACTTTTTTTTTCCCTTGAAATCCTTAGATCAGGATGGGTAAATATGGGGCATTTAAGTTGCTATTTCCCTCTTTTGGAATCCACGGCAGACATTGCTCACCTGCCTTGGCACGCTGTGCCTCTGCGTCTGCATGTGGCCTTCGACTTTTCTTAAGAAGCCACTTTAGAGAGCCACCACCAGATAAGCAGAGTTCACACGCCAAATTCAACCTATTTGCTATTCTGGTCTTCGAAGCTCCTTCAGAGTGAAATATACAGAACTGTGGCCTGGGACACCTATTGGTAGTACCCGGTGGGGTATTATTACCTTGAGAGCTGGATAAACTGGACCCAGAGCTGGGTTCAGTTTATAAACTGGTAATTCTTCATTCATGAGCTACAAGATTGTAACATGTACCCTGAGCCACTGTGGAACAGTTAGACTATTTCACTCTAGAATTATGCTGGGAGGCCGATGGGATGGCCAGCATTTCTTGCCTTTTCCCATTACAACTGAATAGCATTCGATTGCCTGATTCTGGAAACTTCCCAGTGGTCATCAGAATTTCCTGACTCTGAACTAAGTGAATGCTATTAAAACTGATTAATTTGAAATCAAAAGAAACAGAATGTTAGCTAAGTTTCTATTTTGATTTTTTTTAGGAAGATTAGCCCTGAGCTAACATCTGCTGCCAATACTCCTCTTCTTTGCTGAGGAAGACTGGCCCTGAGCTAACGTCCATGCCCATTTTCCTCTATTTTATATGTGGGACGCCTGCCACAGCATGGCTTGACGAGTGGTGTGCAGGTCCATACCTGGGGTCTGAACTGAGAACCTCTGGCCCCTGACGCAGAACGTGTGGATTTAACCACTGTGCCACTGCACCAGCCCCTTAAATTTCTATTTTTTTGCTAAAGATATTGATTAGATTTTGTAGAAGAGGTTTTCATTTGGAATCGCAAAAGCAGCCACAAAAGTAGGAGGCTGATTTTTTTCTAATCAATATTTATTTAGTTGGAAAACAGAAAAAAAATGATGACCAAAGGAAGTTAGAATTACTTAAATGACAAAAAGAATGGAACTGTAAAATTTCTAGAAGTACATAATGAGTTTTTGTTTTATTATCTTCCTATCCTCACTTAAATGTTAATTTCAGGCAAAAATCTTTTGCCTCGAGATTTGCACCTGGATCATGAATACTCCATTTCCTCTAAATTATACTTATGAGATAATATATGAAAGACGTTAACTTGATTCTTCACTTACATAAAAATTCATTTATGTTAGAGAAGTTAATATAGAAAATAGAGCATGCCAGTGTTCTATTAAAGGTATGCGATGAGTAAGATAGTATAAGAAAATTCTGTCAAATTTTGCTGGGTATCTATAAGAATATATATTTTTAAAGTCAGAGAATTATTTTCTCTAAATGCTCAATGGTTTTTTCGTTTCTCACTTGAATTTGGGAATTGGAAATTAAAATTATCAAGTAGTTTCAGGAGTATAGACTCTGTTATTTTCAGTGGTGGAAATACTAGGTCTGAGATGAAACACAAAAATAGCCACTGTTTACAGCAATGGTCAAAGAATAAGCTTACACTAAATAATGATGCTAGAAGGACAGATTATCTCCCTGCGGCCTCCTTTTTACAGAAGCCTGTCCTTGATTGAAGTGTGTACATAATAACTCCTATTCAGAAATCAAAGATGACTTGTAATATTATAAAACTGGATCTTACAATTTTTCTTATGTTGTGTGTGTTCTTGATTTTTTTTTCCTGTAGGTAGGTTCTTTGAGAATCATAACATTGTTTTGCGTGGCGGTCATAGAAAGCTCCGATAGCCGGTGTCTGGAGAACTGAGCCCATTCCCCCGTGTGCCTTTAGTTTGGACTGATCCATATCCACAGCATGTATCCAATACACAAAAAAAGTCCTGACCTTTGCTCCTTTCCTGCATCCTGCTCAGTTCGGTGCTTATCTGATTCCTGAACTTTTGGCTTCATGTCCTGTTCTTTTTCTTGCACTTGACCTTGGACATGACATATGATTTAGCTGTCCTTGATAAAAAGACTCAGTAAAATAGAAATTGATGTGTGCTTTCTTAGCACAATTTTTAGCATAAATATATTTTAGTCTTAAAGCTAGCATCTTACCAAATAGGGAAACACTAGGGAATTTTCCACTAACATCAGGAAGACGGCAAGGACGCCCACTACTTTCACGATTATTTAACATTGACTCGTATGAGACTTTAATGGATTCCTTTTGTCTAATTGCATTGGCTCATACCTCTAACAAATTCCCACTGGGAACTTAGCCTGAAAAATACACTTCCAACAACATAAAATAAATATGGGAAAAAACGTTGCTTCATTATTTATGATAGCAAAAGTTAAGTGGCCCAAATAAAAAAGGTTGGCGTGGTAACTTGTTGCTGTAAAGAAGAATGAAAATACACCTGTTTATTGATATGGAGTGATTAACAGACATATAATCAAGTGAAAAAATCAAAGTGCAAGAGAATGTGTAGAGTATGATGTCTGTTGTGTAAGAGAGAAGAGAAAATACAAAATTATTTGTGATGCTGCTTAATTTTTCAAGAAGAGACACAAGAGGAACCAAACCTAATGAAATTGATTTTCTACAAGGAGTGGGCGAAAGTGGAGTTAAGGAGTAGGAAACAGGATCAGATTTCTCTGAAAATATGTTTTTAAATATTTATTTTTATTTTTTTTATTAAGGTTATGAAAGTTAACATCCTTGTGAAATTACAGTTGTACATCATTATTAGTCATGTTGTAGGTACACCACTTCACCCCTAGTGCCCTTCCCTCACCCCCCTTTCCCCTGGCATCCACTGATCAGTTCTCTTTGTCCATATGTTAACTACCACCTATGAGTGGAGTCATACAGAGTTCATCTTTCTCTGTCTGGCTTATTTCACTCAACATAATACCCTCAAGGTCTATCCATGTTGCTGTGAATGGGATGACTTTGTCCTTTTTTATGGCTGAGTAGTATTCCATTGTGTATATATACCACATCTTCTTTATCCAATCATCAGTTGCTGGGCACTTAGGTTGGTTCCATGACTTGGCTATTGTGAATAATGCTGCGATGAACATAGGGGTGCATGGGACTTTTGGAAGTGCTGATTTCAGGTTCTTAGGATAAATACCCAGTAGTGGGATGGCTGGGTCATAAGGTATTTCTATTGTTAACTTTTTGAGGAATCTCCATACTGTTTTCCATAGTGGC
Source organism: Equus quagga (assembly GCF_021613505.1). Taxonomy (NCBI): domain Eukaryota; kingdom Metazoa; phylum Chordata; class Mammalia; order Perissodactyla; family Equidae; genus Equus; species Equus quagga. Next base: position 31,969,609 of record NC_060269.1, on the reverse strand, counting down.
GGCACCAGTTTGCATTCCCACCAACAGTGTATGAGTGTTCCCTTTTCTCCACAGCCTCTCTAACATTTGTCACTCTTGGTTTTGGATATTTTTGCCATTCTAACAGGTGTAAGGTGATATCTTAGTGTAGTTTTGATTTGCATTTCCCTGATGATTAGTGATGATGAGCATCTTTTCATGTCTCTGTTGGCCATCCGTATATCTTCTTTGGAGAAATGTCTATTCATGTCCCCTGCCCATTTTGTAATTGGGTTGTTTGATTTTTTATTGTTGAGTTGTGTGAGTTCTTTGTATATTATGGAGATTAACCCTTTGTCGGATAAATAACTTGTGAATATTTTTTCCCAATTTGTGGGCTGTTTTTTTGTTTCAATCCTATTTTCCCTTGCCTTGAAGAAGCTCTTTAGTCTGATGAAGTCCCATTTGTTTATTCTTTCTATTGTTTCCCTCATGTGAGGGGCTATGGTGTCCAAAAAGATTCTTTTGAAGCTGATGTCAAAGAGTGTACTGCCGATATTCTCTTCTAGAAGATTTATTGTTTCAGGCCTAATCTTTAGGTCTTTGATCCATTTTGAGTTTATTTTAGTAAGTGGTGAAAAAGAATGGTTGATTTTCATTCTTTTACATGTGGCTGTCCAGTTTTCCCAGCACCATTTGTTGAAGAGACTTTCTTTCCTCCATTGTAGGCCCTCAGCTCCTTTCTCAAAGATTAGCTGTCCATAGATGTGCGGTTTTATTTCTGGGCTTTCAATTCTGTTCCATTGATCTGTGCATCTGTTTTGGTACCAGTACCATGCTGTTTTGATTACTGTAGCTTTGTAGTATGTTTTGAAGTCAGGGATTGTGATACCTCCAGCTTTGTTCTTTCTCAGGATTGCTTTAGCAATTCGGGGTCTTTTGTTGCCCCATATGAATTTTAGGATTCTTTGTTCAATTTCTGTAAAGAATGACATTGGAATTCTGATTGGGATGGCGTTGAATCTGTAGATTGCTTTAGATAGTATGGACATTTTAACTATGTTTATTCTTCCAATCCATGTGCGTGGAATGTGTTTCCATCTCTTTATGTTGTCATCGATTTCTTTCAAGAAGGTCTTGTAGTTTTCGTTGTATAGATCTTTCACTTCCTTGGTTAAATTTACCCCAAGGTATTTTATTCTCTTTGTTGCGATAGTGAATGGGATTGAGTTCTTGAGATCTTTTTCTGTTAGTTCATTGTTAGAGTATAGAAATGCTACTGATTTATGTATGTTGATTTTATACCCTGCAACTTTGCTGTTGTTTTTGACTTTTGGAGGATATTAATATTTTAGATATTTAAAAATATAATTAAAGTAAATAGATGCAGGAAAACTCCTAAAATTCATATTCAAATTGGCAAACAGAAGCCAATAAGGCTAACTATAGATCAAAAACATAACCACACACACACACACACACGCACACACACACACACACAACACATACACACACAGAATCAATCCAAGTAATTTTTAACATTAAACTTTTAATTTTGAGATATTTGTAGATACACATGCAATTGTAAGGAATAATACAGAGAGATTCCAAATACCATTTACCCAGTTTCTTGCCGTGGTAACATCATGCAAAAGTATACAATATCGCAGTCAGAATATTGACGTTGATAGAATCCACTGATCTCTTTCTGATCTCTCCAGTTCCACTTGCATGTGTGTGTGTCTGTTTAATTCTAGGCAATTTTATCACATGTGTAGGTTCATTTACCCACTACCACAGTCACATAAAGAACAGCTCCGTCACTCTAAGGATCAAGGACCTCTGGTATTGTCCTTATAAGGACACCCGCTCCTCCTCTCACTCTGCCATCCCTAACCCCTGCCGACATTAATCTCTTCTGCATTACTATAATTTTGTCATTTCAAAAACACTATATGAATAGAATCATACAGTATGTAATCTTCTGGGATTGGCTTTTCATTCAGCTTAATGCCCTGGGGATTTGTCCAAATTGTAGCATGTAATCATTCATTCTTTTTTATTACTAAGTGATATGGATGTACCACAGTTTGTTTAGCCACTTTTCTGTTGAAGGACATCTGAGTTGTTTCAGTTTTGGGCTATTATGAATAAAGTTGTTGTAAATATTTCCATATAGGTTTTGGTGTGAGTATAAACTGTCACTTTGTTACAATAAATGCCTAAGAGTGCAATTGCTGGGTCATGTGATAATTGCATGTGTTTTAGTTTTATAAGAAACTGCCAAACTTTTTCCAGAGTGGCTGTATCACTTTACATTGTCACCAGCAATGTATGAATGGTCCAGTTTCTCTATATCCTTATTAGCATTTGGTGTTGTCAGTATATTTTATTTTAGCCATTCTAAGATGTGTAGTGATATCTAATTGTGGTTTATTTTGCATTTCTCCAGTGGCTAATTAAGTTCTATGTGCATCTTTCCATGTGCTTATTTGCCATCTGTGTGTCCTCTTCAGTGGAATGTCTGGTCCTGTCTTTTGCCCATTTTCTGATTGGATTGTTAACACTTTACTGTGAAAGTGTGCTCTGATTGTACACTTTCAAGGGGCCTATATCATAAGAACAAAAAGAACTATAGGCACATCTTTAATCTCACTTAGTAGGTTTGTTGTGATGATGGTACTGTAGTAGATCCAAAACTATTTTGTGTGTATTATAAACTGAGCAAATGAATAAAGACATTGATGCTGTTAGGAATCAGAGTTCTCACTGTAGAAGAAGAGTGATGAAATTATGGATTAGAGGCTAGAAAGGAAGAACCCTGTGGTATTACTTTGGAATCAGATATTTCAGTGATGGATATATTCATCCAGAAGAAGTGATTTTATTAGAAGAAGCCCTATTCAAAATGTATCTCTAAACTTTACCTACGTGTCTCCCTGAGTGGGGAGAACGATTGGATAAAAGGAGAAAAGTATTACTTGTTAGTACTTTACTCTGAATATATTCTATAAGTTTTTACCAATACTTAGTTAATAAACTCTAAGTCGGTGACTCTTAACAGGTGATAATAAACTCCCTTAATTTTTTATCAATATGTAAAAATTTTTGTTAACTGTTACTGTTAAGATTATATACCAGATGGATAATTGAACTGAGTGGGTTATTTGACACCACGCAGAGTGGGTTAAAAATTATTGTATAATTAAGAAGTAAGAGGCATATTTTTTTTTTAATTTTTTTCCTTTTTCTCCCCAAAGCCCCCCAGTACATAGTTGTATATTCTTAGTTGTGGGTCCTTCCAGTTGTGGCATGTGGGACGCCGCCTCAGTGTGGTTCGATGAGTGGTGTCATGTTCGTGCCCAGGATTCAAACCTATGAAACACTGGGCCACCTGCATCCAAGCGCACGAACTTAACCACTCAGCCACAGGGCTGGCCCAGTAAGAGGCATATTTTAAGGCCAAATAATGCCCAATAAATATCGTGAGTCTACTGTGATGTGTGATAATTTTGTCTCTTGAGTATCTAAGAAAGTGTGGTCAGGGGGAAAAATAGTCCTGCTCGAAAGACAACTGAAGAGTAAGATAACTGAAGATGCTTAAAAATTCCATGTAATATTATATGATGATTATAATTAGAAAGGAACTATTGTGAGGGTAATACACATATAAAATGTCTTTAGTTAGGAGGTTTATTGCTATTTATGCTTGGATATAATCAGCATATAGTAGAAATACAATAGAATGGAATGCATTGCGTTAGTGGATTTCAGAGACCATGTCTTGGTCAATAAAGTATATGAAAATACAGAAGACAAGGCGAAGAACTCTGGAGTGTTTACATTCTTGTGATCACAAAAATCAGGTGAGTCAAAAAAAATTTGAGATTCTTCCAAGTGGAGCAAAGTAAATGGCCTAAAACTAATCTGTGCTAACATCACTGCTGCTCAACCTGGGTATGGGATGTCTCCATCTCCACCTATTCATCCCCCTGTAATGAAAAAGGCCACAGACAAGTAAAGAAAAACGTGGTTAAAGGCAGAGCAATGTACGGTCTTCAGAGAGATTGAAGGAGAAGAGATTGCTGGGGAGTTTGGGAGTTCTAACTCCTTACATGTAGAACCAGAAGCTGAAGTCTGCATATTTTTTGTGAATATAAGTTTTCAAATAAGTTGAGTAAACACCTAGGAGCATGACTGCTGGATTGTATGGTAAGACTATGTTTAGCTTTGTAAGAAATTGGCAAACTGTCTTCCAAAGTGGCTGAATGATTTTGCATTCTCACCGTCAATGAATGAGAGTTCCCGTTGCTCTGCATCTATTTCGGAAATTGGTACTATTAAATTTTTGAATTTTAGTCATTCTAATGGTTGTATAGTGGTGTCTTCTTGTTGTTTTAAGTTGCAGTTCCCTAATGACAAATTATTTTGAGTATATTTCCATAGGTCTATTTGCCATCTGTATGTCTTTGGTGAGATGTCCAGATATTTTGACCATTAAAAAATTTTTTTATTGTTGAGTTTTAAAATTTCTTTCTATATTTTGGATACAAGATCTTTATCAGATATGTATTTTCCAAATAGTTTATCCCAGTCTATGGTTTGTTTTTCTATTCCCTTAAAAGTTTTTTTTCACAGTATAGAAATTTTTAATTTTAATAAAGTCCAACTTACCAAGTTTTTCTTTTATGAAATGTGCTTTTGGCATTGTATCTAAAAACTGATCACCAAATTCGAGGTCGCATAGATTTTCCCTTACTTTGCTTTTGTAGTGAAACATTTCAGCATCTTCTTGTTCACAAACTTTCTTTTTAACCATTGCAATTCAGTAAAAGCTCCAAAATCTAAAGATTTTTTAGCCTCCTAATTATGTAATCTTTAATTATTGATGTCTAAGTCACTCTGAACAAGATGCAATCTAACTGTAAAGGACTTTCTAACAAAAAGTTTCATTTTTTAAAAGGCACTTAAGTTGTTTTACAAAGTTTTCCTTCAAAGGCTAAATATTTGAGGAGAGATAGTAAGGAGAAAATTCATACCACCACGTGGGAGCTCTTTTTTGCTGTTTTATTTTCACATTAGTTTTGTTGCAAAATTTTGTAGTCATTTGTAGTGTATACATAAAATATTGGTAAATTTTTAAGACCTCTGCTTACTTTTTAACTGGTAAAATATCATGACATGTTTGGATTTGGTTATGAATTATGTGTGCACCATAATCAGTTCTAAGGATATTTCTTTCTTTCTTTTCTTTTTTTTTTTTTTTGGTGAGGAAGATTGGCCCTGAACTAACATCTGTTGCCAATCTTCCTCTTTTTGCTTGAGGAAGATTGTCTCTGAGCTAACATCTGTGCCGATCTTCCTCTATTTTGTATGTGGGATGCCACCACAGCATGGCTTTATGTGCGGCGTGTAGGTCCACTCCCAGGATCCAAACTTGAGAACCCCAGGCCACTGAAGTGGAGTGCACAAATTTAACCACTACACCACCAGACCGGCCCCCTAAGTATATTTCAGTATCATACATTTTCAATTTAGTAAGAATATTGTTCTTACCATGTTGATGTACTCCATCAAAATTTGTATATATCTTATTACTGGAAAAAAATAATTTTTCTTAACAGCATTCATAATAATGTCAGATGTTTCATCTTAAGTGGAAGGAATTTTTTAACATGTCACTTTGATTCCATAAGTTGTACAAAAAAAAATCAAATCATTATTAGAATTAACACATTTTCCATTTGAAGGGTCTGATGACACAGATACAAAACTGGCATAATTAACTGTTTATAATGTTTTGCTTCTGTTAATGGAAACAACATATTAACAGCTATCTCTTCTTGTACTTTTCATACAAGTACAAGAAAATGTGGAATAGAAAATTAGCTAAATTAATATAGAAGCATTGTCATTTGATCTAAATGAAAAGTGATGTGTCACAGAATAATAAGTAAATGCACCTTCTGTAGCTGCACATTTTCTATTATCTCTAGACACAGTCTTATTAAAATAAATATCAAAAGTTAAAATAGATGCTGGCATTTCTTCAGATTTCTGACTACTGATTTTGATATAGCCAGTGATATCTTTACAGTCCTCATGGCATGGTGAATAGTAAATATTTTGAGAAAGTTATACATTCATCATCAACTTTTTGAGAGAAAGGAATTTAGTACATGATTTTTGATTAAATATGTACTGTGAGTTTTTTGAGGTCATTGCTATTGAAATTGAATGTAAAATAAAAAGGCATTATCAGGGGCTGGCCTGGTGGCACAGTGGTTAAGTTCGCACGTTCTGCTTCGGCGGCCCAGGATTCGCCAGTTCAGATCCTGGGTGTGGACATGGCACTGCTTGGCAAAAGCCATGCTCCGGTAGGCGTCCCAGATATAAAGTAGAGGAAGATGGGCATGGATGTTAGCTCAGGGCCAGTCTTCCTCAGCAAAAAAAAAAAAAAAGAAAGAAAGAAAGAAAGAGGAGAATTGGCAGCAGTTAGCTCAGGGCTAATTTTCCTCACACAAAAAAAGGCATTACCAAATGATAAGCTAAATAGTTGTAGATTTTCATCATATAATATATGACTAAACTACTGTAGCAATAGCATTCAGGCTATACTCTATACGCTACAGCAGAATTACTCTGCTTCTATTTCTTGCACATGTTTCATATATACCTGACCTGTAAGTTCTCATGCTTCACCCTGATCTATTCCCCTCTCCCCAGCTGGCCTGGTGGCTTCATGTGTCTTGCCGACCATGACATGGGCCACGTACAACTACATGTTATAGCAATTGACTCACAGGGTAGCAGCACAGAGCCTTTTCCCTGCAACCCACCTGGGACTTGCAAGAGATGACTATCCTAGTCATTTGTGTTGAAAGACACCCTGTTTCATAAGCAAGAGTCCTATAGCTGTTTTGAAGAGTAGTATTTGTTGACTCTGGAAAAACACAGTGAAGAAAGGCAGGTTATTGCTGATTGTGTTTCAAATTTAACTACACATTAAGGTGAGAACTTTACTCCACATGAGTCTTGCAGTCTAGTAGCTAAAACCGTGGCAGGAGCTGGAAGGTCAAAGTGGAGGTCTGCTAAGCCCGACCATCTTATTTTAATGCAACTATTAAGAATAAAATTTCACTAAAGATGAAGAAAAAATGCTAAATTGGACAGGATGCTGGGGGAAGCCCCCCGCCCCCCAAATTCTGACTATCCTAGGCAGACCGGAATATATGGTCAGTCACCTCACTTACTATTCCAGAATCCCCAAAACTTCTGTGTACTTTTTGGCTATGTCCTTCTTCATTTTCCAACTTCTTGTCTTGAGGGCAATACTTTACATTTTTCAACTGTTTTTTTTCTTTTTGGTATTTATTTCTATATTTTAAAAAATGCATAAACTATTCTCTGGATTCTTTACGTTTTAGACATTATCTATTGACTTCTTGTTAGAGTAGATGAGAATTTTCTCTCTTTATCCTTTTCCTACTCCCCAGTATAGTATCACAATTTTTGGTTAAATCCATTTTTGGTGTTTTTGTTATTATGAAAATGTGTGTGCACATGCATTGTTTTCACTTCTAAGCCCAAGTATTATAGCATGAATACAGTTTGTTGTTAGATCTTTTTCTCTTTGGAGTTGATAGTTGCCTTATTTTTTCCCATTTACCTAGTTTGCTCTAAGTCAAAAGCTGTCTTTCTACACTCTCTAACAACGTCGTAAAATATTTATGAATATAATTTTCAAACTTCTAAGATAATCTGCCAGTAACTGCACCATCACCTTTTATTGACTTTTTACTGGAAATGTTCTTTCTGGAACCTTCCATTTTCTATTCTATGACGGTTTGTAGCATAGGCTTCCTGCATAGCTCTCGTCTTGGAACTTCCTTTTGACAAGTTTATATAAACCCCTCCCACCTCTCCCCTCTGCTGGGTCCTTTTCTCAGATTCCGCATTTGCTTTCTTGCTGTGTTGCTTCATTTTACTGCAGTATATCCTTCAGCAGCTTAAGACAAGCTACCTGAGAATTTCAGTTTTTTAGACACTTGTTTTTTCCTGTGAATTGTGAACACATTGCTCTATTTTTTCCAGCATCCAGTGTTGCTGTTGGAAAATTCAATGCCATTCATATTCCAGGGTTGGTGGAAATTAGTGGTAAGAAATAATTTAATTGCTATTGAACATATACATGTTGATATATGTGCAGTCTGGGTACTGCCTGGTAGTGTTATTAATGAAAAAAAAGGAAACTGGTGCTTGTGTTCTTATCATAACTAGTAGTATTTTCTTCAACAGTCTCAATGGTGTGTAAAAATGCTATCTTAACAGCTACATTTTTGATTAAAATACCCTTGAATATACCTAATATACTAAAATTATCAAATGAGATTTCATTTCATAATTTTACTTAACATTTTATAGGAAGAATCTAATGATTTCATTGCCTGTTTTTATCTCGAGTTTAATTAGAATCTTTTCCAAGTACAACATACGTACTGGCAATGATCACCAAGAAATACATTGTTTGTGTCAATTTTATAAGATCTTTCAGTTCAGAACAAAGTAAAATTACTAGAGATAATAAAACACTAGTAAAATCTCACACATCTGAGTGGGATTGCCATAGTAAGAGTGAGCTGTATTTAAATCATAATTAAAACACTGAAAAGTTCATTATGCTGTTATAAAGGCTCATAGGTGAAATATAATTAAAAGGAAAGAAGATTTGTCTTCATCTCAGGATGGCAAAGGTAAAGATTCCACATAATTTCAAGTTACTAATATTAAAGTCAATATTGTTTCAAAGGGCCTCAAATAAGAAAAGCTCGCAATGAGAAGACCAGTTATAGCACAGTGCTCCAAAACCTGAGCTGGAAAACACTGTCCCCAAATATCTGCTTGTGGCAAATTTAACTTCAATCACATTACAAGACTATCTCAATACTGATTGATACCTTGTTTAAGATATCTTACCCTCATAAAATAGACATTGGTCTTAAATATTTAAAAAATAAAAATATGGATGTTCTACCCAAGGTTTTGAAATAATGTGGTTTTTTTTTTTTTTAAGTGCTGTGGTTTCATAGAGCAAGTGACATAGAGATCTCTGTAGCTTAGTAAATATGCCATATAGACTCCTAGGTAAGGAGTATAAACGTGGATGGAAAATACTGGCTTAAGTACACATATATTATAGTGAGCATATTAAGGATTCCTGCATGCATATTAACCTATCAGGAATTATGAGAAAATTAAAATTAATAATAACTCCTGCTCCTTGAAGTAGCTGAAAAAACCTGAGAAAGATACTTGAATTTGGTTGTTTTCAGCATAATAATTGAATGTCATATTACTTGCTTAAGGATAAGGAAATAAAATAATTTTGTTCCATAAATGAATGTCATACTCGACTATTGGAGTCTCACTGCTGAATGCTACTTCTGGGAAGTACTGGTTAGGTTTTCAAAGAAATGATATTAGTGTGCCATAATAACCGCGAACTGATGTGGACACAGAGGGTATTTCTTTCCCATTTGGTCTTCGACAGTAATCCATTCAATATATCATGCTTTACAGGGAAGAATATTGCTGGTTGCAACATTTACTTGCTGATGGTTAATGACGATGCTTTCTTGTTTATGAGCATAATGCCAGTGTAAAAATTCTATTTGTTCATTCATTATAAGAAGTATCAGGTCGCTAAGAAACATTAAGTTCTTTTCATCCAAATTTGTCAAAATGATTTCAGTACTTTTGTGCTCGAACTGGAAAATATATTCACTTTGTTGAGTCAATGGCTTTTTGCTTCATTCTGGTGATCAGTTCTGCATCCAATTCTCCAAATGGGAACAGACAGACACCTTATCGGAGAACACTCTGCCCCATTTCGTTTTTGCGTTTGTTTCTCCAGCTAAGAACATCCCAGTATCTCATTTTGTTTTCTTTATTGCTGTTCTGCATGGGCTGATTGTTTCAATGGTTTTTCCCACAGTAACAGTCCCCTCTTTTTCCTGTCCACTGTGCTGGATGATTGTCCCATTTAGCACATATTTGCTACCTTGATTTCTTGTTTCTGGACTAATTATTTTACTTTACAAGGCACACTAGCAAAAAGAACAGACGGTTAGCCTAAACATTTACTATAGGTTCTATTATCTTCTCTATTTCACCAAGAACAAATACAACATTTTCCTAAAGAAGGGCAACTAATTCTAGAAGTTCTTAAATCACATTGCATATTTCTGTGCTTGGAACATTTCAAACTTTCTCTGTATTATTGTGGAAACTCATGGGATTGCCTGTCCCACTGACTGATCTGGGAGCAGTCATACCCCCAACTAACTTAATCTACATGGTTATAGTGAAAACAGCCGTGTGAGTGAGCTAGGACTGGCCTCCTGACCCTGCCTGTGCACCACGTGGGCCCAATCAGAGCCTCTCTGAAGTTCAGCTGTTAAGTTTTGGTCTTACTGTGGCTAGTCTTTTGAATTTTCAACACTAGATTTATTGCTGGCCACATTTTCTGCCTTATGGATTACGAACGCCCGTTTTACATAAACAGGCTGTAGAGACAGAAAGAAGACAAGAGCTGACTTATACAAATGAGAAATAGTGACAGATAAAGAGTCATGAAGGATTTTCAACTCCTGGTTTCCATTTTTCCTGAGGCCCTGCCACATCTATGTCTGTGACATACTCTTTTATGATAAAGTCTCCCTTAAAAAGTTTACGTACTCAGGTTTGGATTTTCTTTTTTGTTAACAAAAGAGTTCTAATCAATATACTTCTCAAAACCCAAGATATTTTACATTAATATTGTCTCGACTGTTATATCATTACAAAACAAAACACAACATAAAAACAAAATCTCTTTCTTCTATCATCTAATCAAAAAAGGTTTTCTAGACGATGGTCCATCTTAGATGACATCAAGCAGTTCAAACCCTTGAGATGTGATAACAGTGTCATCTAGGGGTGATAGATCAGTGTTTTCCTGATATGTCAAAGATAATCTTTTAAAATTCTGTAACAAACACTTTACATATATTTGTTCCTGAAAGACAATATTTATATATTGAATCATATTTTCCCTTTGGTTTTCTTTATATTTTGGCTATCTTTTCTCAAAGGAAAAGAGTTAGCTTTTTTGTTTATGTGTTTGTGTGTGTGTGTGTGTCTATGCACACACATACACATATATGTGTATATATGTATATAAGTGTATGTATGTGTGTATATGTATATCTATAAAATGTACATATATGCACATATATAAAGTTTAGTGTATATAAAACTTGACCTTTGTTACATTTATTTAATTTTCCCCATTTACCCTCATAAAGATAGCAATCAAATAAAGTCTTAACCCACATTAAAAAGTGCATGTAGGGACCGGCCCGGTGGCGCAGCCGTTAAGTTCGCAGGTTCCGCTTCTCGGCGGCCCGGGGTTCGCTGGTTCGGATCCCGGGTGCGGACATGGCACTGCTTGGCAGCCATGCTGTGGTAGGCGTCCCACGTATAAACTAGAGGAAGATGGGTACACGATGTTAGCTCAGAGCCAGGCTTCCTCAGCAAAAAGAGGAGGACTGGCAGTAGTTAGCTGAGGGCTAATCTTCCTCCAAAAAAAAAAACAAAAAAAAAAGTGCATGTAAATTAAAATACAGCAAAAACATTTTTATTTTTCTGTGAATCCTCACTTTCTTCACAGGTCATGGAAATTTAAGCAGTCATACTAACTGCTTTCCGTCTCTATGTAGTAAATTCTAATCGAAACAGCCATATAAAAGCACTTTCCAAAGGCTTCCAGGAAAAGTAAGCCTCTTGATTTGTAATTAAGAATAAATTTCTGGGACGATGGCAGCAAGATGTTGGAACAGGAAGCACCCAGATGTCCTTCTCCCGATGGAGACATCCAATCGTCAATACAAGGACCAATTTCCTTTGTCCTTTGTGAGAAATTCAGCCAGTTAGAGGCTCCTACACCACAGGGGAGCATAAAACCAGCCAGTATCAAAGTGGGTAGGAAAATTTGTGGCAACCACTCACGATAGGCCCTCCCCGCAGCTCAGCCCTGCTTGATGAGGAGAAAACTCCCAGGTCTTTTGGCGTTCTCTGGGGAGGAAAAGAGAAGAATGAAGCAGTTCCAACTGTTCAGACCTTTCAGGAGTCTGCCTGAAGGACTGGTTCTTGTCTTGCCTGGAGGTAAGCACTGACAGGAAATGGTGCCAGGTCCAGGGCAGCTGAGAATTAGGCGATGGTTTGGAATCGCATGCACTCAACTCGCCATTGTCCCTCTTCCCAGCTCAGCCCAGAGAAAACCCCTTACTACGGGCTTCTCTCTGGGGAGGGAAAGAGACGGAGTATGTGCCCAACATTTGATTTTGGTGGGGTGTGTGTGGGGGTGCTCACTCTCTCTTTTTGCCTTCATTTTTTTTTTTTTAGATTTTAAAATCATCTCTTTATTTTTCACTTTATGTTCTTTTTTTTATTGTGGCAAAAGAAGGTTAGGAACACAACGTGAGATCTGCTCTCTTAAATTTTTACATGTACAGTAAGAGTGATGTTAACTATAAGCACAGTGTTGTACAGTAGATATCTAGAACTTATCTATCTTGCATAACTGAACTTTTATACTCCTTGAACAGCAATTTCCCATATGACACCCTTGTCTGAAGATCATTTGAGCTTATATGCCTGTATTCTTCTCTCTCAAGATGGTTTGGCTATTCAGATCCTTTGTGGTACCATATGGATTTTAGGATTGTTGTTCTATTTCTGCAGAAAATACCGTTGAGATTTTGATAGGGATTTCTTTAATGCTGTAGATTGTTTTGGGTAGGATGGACATTTTAAAATATTAAATCTTATAGTCCATAAACATGGGATATCTTTCCACTTATTTGTGTTTTCTTTGATTTCTTTCAGTAGTGTTTTCTGGTTTTCAGCGTACAAATCTTTTATCTCCTTGGTTAAGTTTATTTCTAAGTATTTTATTCTTTTTGATATTAATGTAAATGAGGTTTATTTCTTAATTTCCTTTTTGGACTGTTTGCTGTTGGTATATAGAAACACAACTGATTTTTGTATATTGTATCCTGCAACTTTACTGAATTCATTTATTAATTCTAACTGTTTTTTTGATGGAGTCTTTAGGGTTTCTAATACATAAGATCATGTCCTCTGTAAACAGAGACAATTTTACTTCTTCCTTTCTTATTTGGATACTTTTTATTTCTTTTTCTTGCCTAATTGCTCTGACTAGGACTTCCAGTACTATGTTGAATAGAAATGGCGAAAGTGGGCATCCTTGTCTTGTTCCTGATCTTAGAGGAAAAGCTTTCAAGCTTTCATCAGTGAGTATGATATTAGCTGTGGGCTTGTCATACATAGCCTTCATTATGTCGGAATACATTCCTTCTATACCCAAGCCTTTACTTTTATTCTCAGCGCTTCTCAGTCATCTAGAGTATGGTGGGTCCTGGCATTGATTGGTGCCAGGCAAGACAGAAGCCAGTCCTTTGGGCAGGCCCTGAAAAGTTGGAATGTTGGATGTACAGCCCAACTCTTTCCTTGCCCAGGGAGAAGCTGGGATTTGGGCTTTTTCACTCACTTGCTCAGGGTTGAGTTATATGAGTGCATGCGCGATGTTCCAAACTGCTGCCTTAGTTCTTGGCAGCCTCCAACCTGGGGACCTTTGCTGTCAGTGCTCAGATTCAGGCAAGGCAGAAACAAGTTCCTCAGGCAGTCTCCAGAAATGTCAGAACTTTGGACGTATGGTCCAGTTCTTTCCTTCCCTCCCCAGGGAGAAACTGGGAGCTGGGGATTTCCTCCTGATTGTGTGCCCCTCGCTGTGTTGGGGGGAGAGAGATTATAGTGAAAGGGAATGTCAGATCTTCCTACCAGCTTCAATGAGGCTATTTTTGCCCTCGCTAGAAGCCTCTCAGCTGGTTTCTGGATATCTCCTAAAGAGAATTGGGCTGTTTATTGTTGTTGAATCAGTGTGTCCGTGGGGACGGGAGAGTAGAGGCTTCCTATTCTGTTATATTGTTGACATCATTCCTCTTTGCCTTCATTTAAAAAAAACCCTTATTGATTTCCTAATGTGTGATGGGAGTTGTGCTAAACTCTGGAGATTCTGAGTTTAAGTTTGATTTTCCAGACTGCCATAGGTGTTTTGTTCTTGTAATTCTGATTTTTTTCCTTTATTTGGTTTCAGAATGATGATGTGTTTCTCTGACAGTCTCAAGTGGTGACCAATTAGTTCATTTTCCTTTTGTTGTTTAAAGCATTGAGGATTTGAACATATTAGTTCTTTCAAACTGTTATAGTCAATATTCCCATTTGTGCTCAATTTACTTCATTGGTGAACAGTGGTCCCCCTTTCAAGCTGGTTCTTAAGTCCTTATGCTGCAGTCCTAGTAGTAGTCTTTGATAATGTTTTCTGGATAAGAGTTTCAAACTCATCTTGTGCATTTCTTCCTTTGCCCTGGGATTAGCCATTTTGTTCCCCCCAAAATCTCTATTCTTTTTGGTGGTAATGATGTTTTAAAACCACCATCAGGGTGTTATTCCTTAGGATTTTACATCTTTTTTATACCATTCTCTATTTTCCTCATTCTCATAGTTAATCCGTTCTGACTATCTATTGCTGTGAAACCAACCACCCTAAAAGTTAGTGGCTTAAAGTAGCAATTTATTGTCATCTCTCATAATTTTGTGGGTTGAGTGGACTCATCTAGGCACTTGTTCCTTGGAAAGGCTCACGAGATTGCAGTTAGCTGATATTCAGGCTGGAATCAAGTGAAGGCTTGAGCGGGATGAATGTTCAAGATGGCTTCTTCACTCATATATCTGGCACTTCAGCTGAGGAGGCTGGAAAAGCTTGGGACTGGCCTTCATGGAATCTCTCTACAATGACAGATTGAGCTTCCTCACAGCATGTTGATCTCAGAATTGTCAGGCTTTTTACTTGTGGTGGCTGACTTCCACCAAAATGAGTGTTCTAAGAGACCAAGGCAGAAACTGCAAGGTTTCTTCTGACCTAGCCTCAGAAGTCACACAGAATCACTTCCACCACAGCCTGTTGCTGTAGAAGGGCACCATATTCAGTGTCAAAGGGCACTAGAACTAACCTAAAAGGGATTAGTATGGTACACTGCAGGGCTATACTTGGATATTACCTACTGTGTATACCATCTCTATTCATAGCATCACTCAGGCCTGAAAAGCATACAGTGGGGTCATAACAAATATTTATTTTAGTTGCCCAATTATTCCTATTCTACTGTGTGCAATGCACTAGTCTAGGAGCTAGAAATATATTTGCAAAAAAAGTATATATACACATACACTCAGAAACATGCTGACTGGTGTCAGTTGACATTCATGACCACCAACATTAGATTCAGTGTGGGGCAGAAGTAGAGAAGGACGTACATACTGGGAGGCACGGTTCATTTTGGGACTATCTGTGCAGACTAGCAACCACATATACCAACTCTGTTAATAACATCACTTAGATAATGAGAAATATACAACAGTGTTACAGCAAATGCTCACTTTATTTACACTTTTACTTTAGAATCAAATTTCCACATCCCCCCACCCCCCACACTATTATTTTAGCAAAAGGTGATTGATAACTTTTTTTTTTCCAGGAAGATTAGCCCTGAGCTAACATCTGCTGCCAATCTTCCATTTTTTGCTGAGGAAGACTGGCCCTGAGCTAATATCCATGCCCATCTTCCTCTACTTTTTATGTGGGACACCTACCACAGCATGGCTTGCCAAGTGGTGCCACGTCTGCACCTGGGATCTGAACTGGTGAACCCCAGGCCGCCAAAGCTGAACATGCACACTTACCTGCTGCACCACCGGGCTGGCCCCAATTGATAACTTTTTCAAGATCAATCTGGCTTCTGTGTTGAGAACAGACTTTTCTTCTTGAGAACAGACTGAAGGAGGGCAAAGACAAAGCAGGGAGACTATTAAAAACCAATAGCAAGGGCTGGCCGGGTGGTGCAGCGGTTAAGTTCGCATGTTCCAGCAGCCCTGGGTTCACTGGTTCAGACCCTGGGTGTGGACCTACGCACTGCTTGTCAAGCCATACTGTGGCAGGCATCCCACATATAAAGCAGAGGGAGATGGGCACGGATGTTAGCTCAGGGCCAGTCTTCCTCAGCAAAAAGAGGAGGATTGGCAGCAGATGTTAGCTCAGGGCTAATCTTCCTCCAAAAAAACCAAAAAAACAACCAATTGCAAAAGTCCCAGAAGAAGATGTTGGTGGTTTGGCTCAGGACTTCTATGAGATTCTGATGATCTCTGTTCCTCCTGTTTGAAGACATCTGTGTCAAGTCTCATGGCTTTCTAGTCACACACAGATGTAAGAACAAGTTCATTTTTGGAAATTACTACTGTCTTCAGGCATTCAAATGCACCATTCAGCCTAAATGCGTTTCAAATTCAAAGCTCTTCCCCTCTGACTGCTCCCTAGAGCCCAAGCCCAGGCTTGGCTTGTGGCTGGAGACTAGCAGTGAGAGCCAAGGTAAGGTCTGATTTCAGGTCACCTCGCGTTTGTCCCCTCTCCTCTTCCTCTCTCCACTGCTCTTGGCTCCCACAGGGTTGGGATGGGATGCAGGGGGATTAGAGGAGGTGGAAAAAGTCTTACAACTAAACTACTATTGTCATTGATGGGTTTTGGACTCTAGGCTACAAGTGTTAGTTCTTTGGAGCACCACAGGGAGCTCTTCAGCACCCTACCGGTACACGTCAAGTCTCTAACAGTGGGATCCTCAGGCTGCCCTCTTGCGGCAACCTTGAGGACCACAGCACCTACTCTAAATCGTGCAAGGGAAGCACACCCAAGCTGTTCTCTCTCCTTGTCCTGCTCTTCCCATCTGCTCATATTAGCTACAGGGAATACATGTCAGGTTCCCCCAAGAGCTCTCTTACATTAATCCACGCTGCACTGGCAGTACCAGGATCTGTGTATTCCACACTAAACATTCCAGATGAAGAAGGGGATGCCAATCTCCTCTTCTTTCAGGCACTCTTGATCTCTGTGAGACTGGAGACTCTCCTCAATTAGATTGAAATGGAGGAATAGAGGGGAAACCCTACAATATTCTTCTCCCTAGACTGATAGCTCACCTCTCAGATCAATTCTCTATTAGAGTAACTTTCTTCAGCATTGCTTTCTCTTTTAATCAGCTGGTAGATGAGGATGAAGGAATCAGATCTGATTTTGATTTCCTTAAATAAACCCCAGAGTGGATATTTGGCAGCTGGTTGGTGTTCTCTTGAAATTGGGTTTCTTTGATCATTTATCCAATAGTCTCAGACCACAGAAAACTCTAATTCAAAATACTGTTTCCTTTTTCTTGATTTAATTTTTAAAAACATTTATTTTCTTTTAAAATCATATATCATCTGGGGTTTTTTTGACTTAATCATGTTCCATAATTATTTAGTAGATTTAATGTATTTTGGTTTCAGCTCTTCACTATTGGCCCCTAAGAACCAAGTTACAAGAATCTTGAATTTTGCTGAGACAGCAATGTGACTGAGGTAGTCTGGGTCTGAGTGTAGCAGCCCTTTTATCGCACTGCCTTTGTTCTCTGCCCCTCAAGGGTAACTCTGTAAGTGATGGAAAGTGTGCTGCTTTGAGTAAAATGGCTATTAAGTGAGAGAAAACTTTAGCACGGTGGAAAAGGCAGGTAAATGGCTGGATAAGGCTGTGTTGGGAATCGCATGACTTTTTATTGAGGTGTCATTTAGAGGAAAACTGAACAAATATTTCATCATTTATCATTTTGGAGATTTATGAACACTTTGCAATATAACCAGGGCAAATGTCAGTGCTCTATGCTATATCATATATGCATTTATTTTTTAAAAGTCTCTCTTATGTTTGCTCAGAATTTCTTGTAGCTGTATTTGTGTGTGCGTGCTTTCTTTTTTATTTCTTGGCAATATTTTTCTGAGGTGTGTCTACTACTTTTTTTAGGCATCAGCTCTCAGTTTTCTGGTTTACCAGTTTCTGTACTATTTCATCAAACTCTTCACCCAACATTTGCTTGTGTTGTTCACTTCTTTCTTGCAAGTCTCTGTTCAAAGGCCATCTCTTCAGATAAACCTTCTGTGATTATTTTATCTAAAATAGCAGCTTCCTCCTACCCCATTTCAGTCTCTACCTCCTTATCCTACTGTATTTTTCTTTACAGTGTTAATCTCTGCATAACATTGTTACATATTTACTTTTGAATATGTTTTCTTATTGACGTATTTCCTTACTTCCAGTGTCTGGAATGTAACAGGCCTTCACCAAATATTTGTTGACTGTTGAATAAGTGAACAATTTTACTAATCCTGTTTTCTTAATAAATCTTTTTCTCTAACCATCTTGAGTTGAATTATGAGTTCATTTATTTCCCTTTTTATTTAATAACCAGAGTATTTAATTTAAAAATACTTTATAACTGCAGTTTTGATTTCTGTTCATCTTAGAATTATTTAGCAAGGCTTTTTTATATTTCCAGTGATTTGCATTTTTTTTTGTTGATAGTTAGCAGTTTAAATTTGTAATTAGAGAATATGAGCTGTACCATGTGTGTTTCTTGGCATTTATTGAGATTATCTTCATGTATTAGTGCTACATGATAATTTTTTTGTAAGTGTTCTCTGTAGAATAAAGTTTACTTTATCTAATAACTAAAGTTATTAATTGTACTACTCAAACTCTTAGGAGACCTTCCTACATCTTTGTCTGTAAAAGATAGAGTTGTATTAAATTCTCATAACAAAAATTATTTTTCCATTAGTATTGTCTTCTACATCCAGCATAGAAGTTCATAGTTGTTTTATCTTCTTTGTGAATTAAATCGCTTATCAGTAGAAATGACTGTCTTTTAATGTTTTAGTCTATTCAATTTTATGTGAAATTAATATTTCTACTTGCTTTCTTTTAGTCTGATTTTGTCTATCACATCTTTCTGTTTCCTTTTGTTCTTAACATTTTGGTGTCCTAATGTTAGATGTGAATTTTGAAGTTGAATATCGTTAGATTTTGTTTTAATAGGAGATTTCAGTATTTTATTTTTTGTCCAGACTTTTTAGGATGATCTTATTTCTGTCATCTTCTTTTTTTCATTTTGAATGTTTCTTTATTAGATTTTTTCTCTGATTTTCATTTTCCTTTTTCTAGTGATTGAAAGGTAAATATCTTGTCAACTTTAAAAAAAAGTTACTTTAACTTTCAAAAATGCTTGAAACTAGATTTTATCTAATTAGATGTAAGAATAAGAATTTTTAAATTTTCTATAAAATAAAGAATTTAGCATAATTTCCTTTCCATCACTTCTTTTTGACTTCCTATTATAATCTAGCCTTATAAATGTTAATTACTATTTTTATTTGGTTATAGATTCCAACTTGTTTCTCTTTCAAGACTCAGTTTTGATTTTTGCTTTGAATTTTGTGATCATAAATGACAAAGATGGTAATTAACAAACTGAATCCCAGTATCCCTTATCTTCATCTTTTTCTTTTTAATAGACCTCCCCCCATACACACGACTGCAATCTGAGTTATAATTGGTCGCATGTCCACTTGACTAGAGACTTTAGTTCCTAATCTCCTTGCAGCTCAGCGAGGCCACGTGACTGAGCTTTGCCCAATTGGGTGTAAGCACAGTGGTGCATGTAATTTCCAGATGAAATTTGTGTAAGGAAACTACTTGCTTTCCATACCTTCTATATCCCATTTTCCATGGCCTAGAATGTGGACATGATTGTCCTTGCCAACCTCAACCATATACTTGAGAACAACACTCTAAGAGATGGCAGAGCAAGAGGATAGACAGAAGAAATCTAGGTCCTCATAAGCTAATGGACAGTCTGCCTACCTGGCAGGGACTGCTTCCCTGTCTAGACTCTCACAAGAGAGAAAAGTAAAGTGCGATCTTGTCTGAGCCATTGTATTTTGCAAGTCTTTTGTTTTAGCTTCTTAAAATCTGTTCTCTAACTAATACACTATATTTTCAGGTTTTCATATTTTAAATTGCTTGACATAGTCTTTTTATACTTCTAGTTTCTCGTTCTTACTTTTTATCTTTCTCCTAATACTCTAAAGAAAATTTAAGTTTTCAAGTAAATATATTATGGGTGGTATATTTCTTAAACCATTTCATCATGTCATCTTGTCTGGTTATAAAATAATTGCCACATCTTTTTTCTCTCCAAATTCTGAAGACAATTTGGTATTCTGAGTGTAATGAGACAGGCCTGACTTTTGTTGATTCTTTGAAAGTAATCTGTTTCTGTCTGAATTTCTAAAAAACCTTGTTTTGTGATCTAAAATTTGTTAGTTTATATTTAATCTAGCCTATTTTATATCAATTTTTCCTGGAATTTGGTAAGGCTTTTTGATCTATCAATATCTATGCTGTTATTTTTTTCTACTTCAGGACATTATTATTTTTTCCTTGTAATAAATCTTTGATGATTACTTCTCCTCCATATTTTCTGATTTCTTTCTCAGTAGTGGTGACTATTTAAATGTTGGATTTTCTCTTGCACTGTAGTTATCATTTTCTTAGAAAATTTCTCTAGGTTGTTGCTAATTAAATTTTATGCAGTCTTAATTCCGTACTTTACATGCTTCAATGCATATTTTAATTATTCTATATTTTATTGTGCTTTTTGAGGGTTTCTTTGCACTTTTGTTTTTCTTGGCCAGCTCAATTTTCGTCTTGTGTCTTATCTCTTATTTTGCTGAGTCCATGATTTCTTACATTTTGTTAAGATAAAAAAACCCAGAAACAATATAAAGTTTTCTTTTATTTCTTGGCTAATATTATTTAGAGGTAGGCTTCTCTATGTGTTTTTAGCATAACAGCTAAGTTCTTTTTTATATATCACAGAGGGTTTTTATTTTAAAAGTCCACTTTTTCCTGTTTCTTTCTGATTTCTCGAACTTGAATGAGGAATCATCTCTCTGGGCCTGGTATTTGTCAAGTAATGCGATGGTTTCCTTCCCTTTGAATTTATACATTATCCATGCCTTTATTGCTAGAATTCCCATATCAGTTCTTAGGCTGATCACCAACTTCATGAGCACAACCTCCAGCAAATTTCTGGTGTATAGCAGACATTCATTTAGGATGGCTGTGTTAGATAGAGTGAGAAATTTCTTCTGCTCTCAGTTTTTGATTCTTAAAGTGTGAGCAAGTAAATTTATTTTTGGAATTTTCAAAAAGTATTTTGAAATTTGGATAATTTGTTACAGATAGTACATGACTGGCATAATCTCTAGAGTGTGTGCTTCGCTCTGCTCTAGCTGAAACCTTAATTTACCACCAAAAAGAGCACCATCATCTATCCTCTACTAAGTATTCAGCACTAGAAGTGGTTGCTTCCTGAATAGATGTAGAAAGAGAGGGAAAAGTGAGCACAGTGGGGAAATCTGAAGTATTAACTAGTTACCATGTATGTTATGACCTTTTCCAATTCATTCCTGTAAAACTGAATATATGTTTCAGAGGCCTTCTCAATGATTATTTCAGAACCTATTGAGGCTATAATTAGGGATAGATAATTAATCGATAATTGATTTTTTGCATGTTTCTATTGGCTCTTACGACTTATCACTTTTTTTCTTTGTATGAGAAGATAAGGAAATGTGTGTCAGTTTCAGTGAGTCAGCATCATCATGACCTAAAGGTTCTAATATTTCACCTCAATTTTGTTTTAAGCCTCTTTATGCTTTGGGGGATTATAGCTCTTATTTTTTGAACTAAACAAAAAATGAATAGATGTGAACTTCAAACTTAAAACCAGGCAGAACTGTCATTGGCATTCCCAAAGGTGCTTAATTGCCTGTGGGAAAGACTCATTTTGTCTGAAAATCTTCTGAAGGTTCATGAAAATTCATAGAAGTCAGTTTTGAATCTCACGCTAGGTAGTGGGACTGTTTCTTAGGCCTCCCCAGAAGTAAGTCATTTGTGGAAATGGTCACTTAGAGTGTCTTTAAAGAAATAGTCTTACAAAGGCAAAAATGCATTAGAAGCTTGGGAAAAATACAAACATTTCTAGCAAGCAGCTTAATGATAATGCGTATTCGTTCTCTACCTCAGACTTTCAAAAGCTTCTCTCACAAAAGCTCTCAGTGCATAAACTCTCACAGGCTTTGCAGAGGACTCCCAGGAACAGAGAGTGTGTATTCACCTGGCCTTGGATGTCACATATGCATACTCTTCATCTAATCAGATTAATCCAGTTAGCATGTTTCAAATGTGAATTGCGTTCTGTGTGTAGACCCTGGACTATCACACTGTGGAAGTGGCTTTGTTCTAGCAGAAGTTCCCTCGTCGATCTGGTTCTATTTCTCCCTTCTTCGCCTTGATCTTCCACCTTCTCATAGGTCCTGGTTCTTGATGCAATGACTTGTCTTAATCTTTGGTAGCCTCGCTCTCTCTAATCCCTATTTGTCTAGTTTTGATCTCTAGTTCCATGCTGGTTATCAGCTCCAGCCTTGTCCAGTACTTGACGTCTAAATTTTGTCCAAGCCATCTCTTTGATTATTTGAATTTGGCTCCACTCTTACTTCTGTGGTCTCAACTGCTGAAAGTCTTGGAATAACAAAACCGTTGGAAAATTCATATTTAATGTACACATGTGTTTAGGTGTGTGTATGTGATTATACTACAATTTAACAAAATATAGATATTATAAAATATCCTAAACTGTGTCCAAAAAACCCTACCACTTAAATTTTTTAAATGACCTGAAATACAGGAACACTTTTCTGTTGTGCTCTCTTTTCTTTGACTTCCAAAAACTCAGGAAATTCTTTAAAGACACCAGTATTGCAGAAATAGAAGATTCTGCATTTCCAACTGCTTGGGTTGCCTCTGGATCTAACCCAAGACCATACAATTATGCATCTTCTTTCAGTTAGGGATTATTAACGAAGATTTCATCTTTGTTATGTTACACCCCTCACTGCCTGAGAAGTAATAAAACTACGAAATTAAAAGAATCCTTAGATAGAGGGAGAGGGGGTAGGAAAGAAGAGGACTGGAAGGTATTATATGTATTCTTGGGAAACTGATGTATTAAAGAAATTACATTCTTACTTTGATAAGCTTATTTCCCCTCCTTTAAAATAAGACCATTTAGCTCAGCTTAGATGGTCTCTGGGGACTAATGATAGGGTTCTTTTTAGGTAACTTGTTAATAATTTCCATCCTCATACCATTTTTTACCCCCATGAAAAAATATGTAACATCGTCTTGTCCTTGTATATTTCCTTTTTGGAAGGTTGATAATATATTCTAGGGAGCAAATGAGTCATGAGGGAGCAGGTGCATGACACTTAGTCATCGGTGACCTTCGTCTTGTACAGTGGGCATTTATTACAAACATATGAGGGAAAAAGCCGGAGTAGAGAACCTTAACACAGGAGGGAGAAATAGTGACAGGTAGATAATGATGAGTCTGTTACAAAAGGTAACTAACACTGTGATTTTAAATACATCTTAACATATATATATATATATATATATATATGGTAATTTTTAAACTCTTCTTCTGTATTTTGCTTTAAATAAAATTCAAAATCTTCCATTCTTGGTGTATGTTTAAACAGTTCTAATTTTTGCAGAAATATCATTCTTCCTGGTCTCATTTTTGGAACTCCTTGGGTTGTATTTTGATAAATTAGCTACTTTCTGTTGGATCAACTGTTAGCTATTTACATTATAAAAGTATCATTTTTACTTTAGGATTTTTTTCACTTTGTTTTTGCTTAGTTTGTCTTTTTACTTTTCACAACTCCATCTTTTCTAAATTATTGTAATTTAATTTAATTGATTTGTCATTGATCTCCCAACTTTATTACTGTCATTCATTATCAATGTAGTGCCAGAGACGCACCTTGTACTTTATACGGTTGCTAAATACAAATAAGATGGGACACTGCTTGGGTTAGAGCTTTCTGCCTTAGAATATGATGTTTTCATCGCACCTGTGATACCTGAATAGCTATGACAGGTTTTAACTAATGGAGGTAAGAGGCTTTCATGGTAGAGAGCTAGTATGATGAGGTCACAAAGTACCTGCCTCATGCTGTGGTGATAACAATGCTGAGTCTAACATTTACTTATTATAGAGAAGTAGTGATGTACCTTCTAATCCTTTAAAATTATATGCATCAGTACGCACTGATAGGCATAGGAAAATATATTTATAATCTCATATACTTCCTCACCAATTAATAGGGTAGTTGAAAGAAAAATTATAGCTCAAAACCCCAGGGGCAGCTAGAAAGAGAAACATAATGTTCGATTTGCAGAAAAGCTTCCAAGCCTGCTTCTGTGGACAGTAAAATGTTTTACTGAGCAAAGTAAATCAATAAGGAGTAAGAAACATAATGTGAGATAGAGTACATATGCTTAAAATTCTAAAGGTATTCTTCAACATACAACAGGATTAGACAAAACCAAAAAGTTCTAAATTTGCATTACTTTCTATAATTTGTTTGAAAAAAAATTAATTTAATTTTTAGTTCCAGAATTGAATTAAGGTGTCTATAATGGCTGCAGTCTCAATATTCTCCTGAGAGAGCAAATAAAGCCAGAAAGTAAACCCACCACTTGTAAACATACCGCCAAGCTGTCACCAAGCACTTTGGCTGGGATCTTTACCTTCCCACCTACCTTAAGCACCTGAAGCTCTTGTGATTTTAAGTCCAAGATTAAAAATAAATATTTTGGAACTCTTCCTACTGTGTGAA
Organism: Equus quagga; assembly: GCF_021613505.1. Lineage (NCBI taxonomy): Eukaryota > Metazoa > Chordata > Mammalia > Perissodactyla > Equidae > Equus > Equus quagga. Next base: position 31,944,859 of record NC_060269.1, on the reverse strand, counting down.
CTTCCTTGATTCATTCCCATTATCTTTGCCCAGTAACCCTATAGCGTTTGTTACTGTGTCCTTGGGTGCATGGAGAGAGGAAGCCGTTAAATCAAAGTGTAATCCCTGTTTTGTAATGGAGCGTGGTCCAGCAATCAGCTCATGGCTGAAAGATTGCCACATTAGCATACTAACTCATGATTTTTTTGTTCTGTTCTCAACGCAATGGTTTTAAGTTTAATTATTCAACTCTTCTTCTCATTAGAGGCTGTGAGGACAACCTGGGTGTTTGTGGCGCATAAATTAAACTCTGGGTTAATCATAACATACTGTAATACATGGAGAAAGGGATTGGGCATGCTAAGTGCTTTCAGGAGCAAGAAGAGAGATGCATAGAATGCTTAATTCTGTTAATTTAGGGAAAATTTTTCTTTTGGCAAAGTGTTGAACTGATTCATTAATCTCTTAAATTCTATGTGAACTCTGTTTAGCAACGAGAGTTATAGCAAGGATAGTCTAACATTCCACTCATAGCCCATATTTAGCCCTTGTTAAAATCAGTGTTTAAACAGAATCTCTACCACATTCCTATAGCACTCATTCTCATCAAGTTTCAAAGTTCTCATAGTTTCCTAGCATGAAGACTTGGCAAGGGAATCTGCAAAGGTCCACTGCCCCTTCTAAGGAACACCGCCCTGTGCTCAGACTTCTGGTGAAGGGTCCTAGGCAACTTGCCTTTGTGCCAGCTCTCCTCTTCTCTTCCCTCCACTACCTGTGGTTTTTCCACATGTGGTTTAGGGCCAAGATGATTGGAACTGATGGGCATCTAACCCAAGGGCAGTCAATCAATAGGCTGGCAGATGACCAGAAGGTGGTTCCTTGTGGAAAGTTTGGCTCATGCAAAGTCTATCTGTGCCAATTAGTTCTTGCTGTGGGTTATGTCAGTTAGGAAAGTCAGAGGCAGTGAGCAGAGAGAACCAAAGCTGAATGGCTATGGCCACAATGGAACTGAAGTCAGGTGTAAAAAGAAGCTAAGAGAAGGAAACAAAGATAAACAGAGTGTGAAGAGGTTGGGTGGTAGCAAAAAAAGAGAGGAGGAAGTATCAGGGAAGAGCTGTCACTTTAGTAATGAGGCACTAGAGTAAGATCCGGATTCTGCTGCTCAGCTCCCCAGTATCCTACTTTGAACCACCTTCCAGCTCCAGGCTCCAAGAGGCCAGCTCTACTCCAGTCCTGTTGTTCTTGGGGCCTGACTAGAACTAGATCATTTGGCTTTTCCTGGGAACCCCCAAGGCTGTCGTGCCTCTTTCTTATGTTACTGGTCTGGCCTACTTCAGTACCCTGGGGTACAAAGGAGTTCATATTTACTTTATTTTTCAAATTAATACTGACTTGAGCATTCATATGCTGAATTTACTAGAAAGTCCAGTCTCTTATCCATGAGATTTTCTCCCCCTCCATCAAATTAAATGACTCATAACCTCTGGGGGCTTATTTAGTTCAAAGGGATAGTCATACTTCCCAACTCTCAAGGAGAAAGGAGGCCTCTGTCTTCTGTAATGCTGAATCCTTACCCCAAGGCTTGGGGTAACCTGCTTACCTTGCATCTTCATTACTGAGAAGTCTATTCAATAAAGAAGATATGCTTCAAGTTTGCTGTGTCTTTATTAAAAAGGAAATCCATGCACTGGATTCAAAATTCAAAATGTCCAAAAGGGTTTATTTTGAAAATCAAATCTGTGACTCATCCTGTCTCCTAAACTAGTTTTCCTTCCCAGAGATATGTATATCCTTTAATGATACTGTATGAGTATATACACATACACACAAACACATGATACCATCCTATATGTATGATTCTATACTTTGGTTCACTTTACAATATCGGTTCCATAACAGTATATATAAAAAGCCTGCCTTATTCTTTTTTTTTTAATTTTTTATAAAGATTTTATTTTTTTCCTTTTTCTCCCCAAAGCCCCCCAGTACATAGTTGTATGTTCTTCGTTGTGGGTCCTTCTAGTTGTGGCATGTGGGATGCTGCCTCAGCGTGCTTTGATGAGCAGTGCCATGTCTGCGCCCAGGATTCGAACCAACGAAACACTGGGCCTCCCGCAGCAGAGAGCGCGAACTTAACCACTCGGCCACAGGGCCAGCCCCTGCCTTATTCTTTTTAAAGATGGCATATATTCTATCATATGCATGGAGTGTAATCTATTTAGTCATATATGTATTAATAAACATCTAAGTTACTGCCAATCTTTTGCTATTACAAACAGTACTAGAATATGTGTCTTTCTCATATACAACTTAGCACATGTATGACGTATCTATAGAAAAAATTTCCAGAAGTGAAATAGTTTGGCCAGAGGGTAATTCAGTAATTGTGATTTGTAACTTTGTAGACATATTATGAAATTCTTCACTATAGTTGTAGGAGTAATTTACACTCCCACCCATGATATTTGAGACTTTCTGTTCCATCATACCTTTCCTGACCCTGTGGGTAGCAATTTTTTAATCTTTACTATTTTTTGGGTGAAAAATGGAATCTAATTATAGTTTTTATTTGCATTTTACTTATTAGGAGTGAGGTTAAGCATTTTTACGTATGTTTAAGGACCATTTATATTTCTTCTCTGTGAACTATCTGTTCATAGCCTTTGTCCAGTTTTCCATTGTTATTGGTCTTTTTTCGGTTGGATTTTAGAATCTTTCTTTTTACACACACACACACAACATTAAAGAGATTATCCTTTTGTTTGTAACATAAGTAACAAATTTTTTTTGACTTCGCCTTTTAACTGTTTTGGGAGGACACAGGGAGCTTTGTTTTCAGGGTCATTAAATTGATCAATCTTTCTTTTTATGGATTTTAAATTTTGTGTTATATCTAGAAAGTCTTTTCCCACTCAGAGACGATGACACTAGCTTAGTGCATGCCACTGCGCTTATTTCCTTAATTGTTTCTCTAGTAAGCCACCCATTACATGAGATAACATGAGTGAATTCACGTTTATTGTGACCTAAAGAGAATAACCTAAACTTGTGAGACAAAATCAGTCAATAGAACTGAAAGAAAATTTTAAAGGTGCATTGAACCATTATTTCCAGCAATGGTAAAGTTGCCAGACAGGCCAACCCAGTGTGCAGGACTCTGAGCTGTGGTGACACTGGTTTTTTTTGTTTGCTTGTTTGGTTTTTGAGGAAGATTAGCCCTGAGCTAACATCTGCCACCAATCCTCTTCCTTTTGCTGAGGAAGATTGGCCCTGAGCTAACATCCATGCCCATCTTCCTCTATTTAATGTGTGGGATGCCAGCCACAGCATGGCTTGATAAGTGGTGGGTAGGTCGCTCCCAGGATCCGAACCCATGGACCCTGCCAAAGCAGGGGCTGCCAAAGTGGAGCATGGGAACTTAACTGCTATGTCACTGGGCAGCCCAAGTGGTGATGCTGTTTTGAGCAAAGGTTTGGACTCAGACTCTGAGGCTGAGACAGAATCTCAAATAGTAATAGTTCTGAAGGAGAGATAGTATTTGTGGAAATAATAGATGAAAGTTTGATTTGGGAAATCTTAATCAAACATATCCAGGGTATAGACAACAGCAATTCAAACATATTTTTATCTACTGTTAATTTTTTAAGCCTTCTTTCCATCACATATTCCAGATTCATGTATTCAAAAATATAAATATGTGTAATTTTTGTATACATTACTTTATTAGGCACCAGGCAGTTTAAAGAATTAGATGCAATTATCCTTGACCTTTTGGAACTTCCAAATTCACATGTGAATTGATGAGTCAAGAAAACATGGACGTTTGAAAGTAAGAACATATTTGAAAGGATATATGTCAGCTTAAGCACTGCAAATTGTATTTATAAATGTGTAGAAGTTCGTGAGTTTTTTAAAGTAGCAGGTAGATTAAAGAGCAAAGATTAGTCTTTTTACAAAAACATTTATCATTGTTGAAAGTTTGGGAAACAGATAAGCAAAACAGAAGGGGCAAAACCGAACAGCACACCAGAGTGAGCCACTTGGAGTGTGTAGTGTTTCTTTTCCTTTTTCTCTGACTCAAATTATACATTATACAACTGTTGGTAATATTTTTTTCACTTAACAACAGACTAGGGAGGTCTTTCCATGTCCTTGCATGGTCAACTAAAACATCTGTGGGGTTTATTGTAAAAATGTACCATACTTATTTAACCAATTCCGTGTTGGTGGCATTCTGGGTAGTTTCTAAATGTTCAAGATGATAAACAATGGTGCTAAATCTTTGTGTGTATCTTTATTTTGTTAGAAGACATTGAGTTACATAGGATAGTTGATGAGTCAAGAGTCCTTTTTAAGGCCTTTGATATTCATTTCTTTACCTGTTTCTTAGTTTATTTAATCTCCATGCAGAGTGATTGCTCCAGTTTACACTCCCACTCTGGCCTTGCTAACACTACATATCATTATTCATAAAAATCTATGTTAATTTGATGTTCAAACATAGTGACTCACTTTAATTTGAATTTTCTGAATTATTAGTGAGGCTGAACATCTTTTCACAAATATCTTTCCCTTGTATATTTCTGAGTGCAGGCTTTTGAGGGAGACAGTTCTTGAGTCAAGTGTTAGAGGGAAAATCGTAATTGTTTTGTGATCACTAAGTGAATTAAGAATTGTCAGATAAATATTTTAAAACCGGTCTGGGACAAGACCTGTGATGGAGTGGTTAAAGCTGCTTTGGTGGTCCAGGGTTCATGGGTTCAGATCCCACGTGTGGGCATACTCCATTCATCAGCCATGCTGTGGAGGCATCCCACATACAAAGTAGAAGAAGACTGGCACAGATGTTAGTTCAGGGCTAATCTTCCTCAAGCAAAAAATGAGGAGGATTGGTAATGGATGTTAGCTCAGAGAAATCTTCCTCACAAAAAATAAAAATAAAAATAAAACCAGTTCTGATTTATGACTTTTAGTCTTATCCACTTTTCTTCATTGGATAATCCCTACACATTGCAACATGATGAAAATACAAAATAGCAAGAAGAAACGTAGTTCCGGATAATTTCAGTCACTGTTATATTTACAGGTCATTAGTGACAAAAGTAAAGCAGCTTGGGTTTCAAATATTAATCATCTCACCATCCCCTTCCCCAACAATATCTCACAGAGAGAGATAGCATGTAATACAGTTCTGATCATTGACAGGTAGAATGTGCTCCAGGCTTGAGCATCCATAGGCTTCCAGCATGGAAAGGAAACTGCATGCTCTTATTCTACTGGATAGCCTGAAAGAGAATTCAGGCAGAAAGGTAGTCGTGCTGGATTTCTGATGTTTACATCATGTTGATGAACCAATTTATAAATGAAAATTTGGGTGAGTTTATTCTGAGCCAAAATGTGAGGACCATGGCCCAGGGCCTTCCTTCCCAAAGGAAGGAAGGGCACCAAAGAAGTAAGGTATACTGAGTGGTTATATACCCTCAAAGAGGATTCTTCACATATGATTGAAATGTCCCTTTTACAATACTCAGGAGACTGCTCTGTGGGCACAGTGATTGATGGACGCAGCAGGTAGTAGGTCTGCTGTCTCAGTGGACACAGCATGGTGGCAGTTCTGTTGTCTTGAGCTGGGTGGTCACAGGTGAGCACAGCAATCAATTCCTAGCCTAAGGAAAGATGCTTTTCCATAAGGAAATGCCAATGTGGGGGGAAGTTGCACCTTTATCTTAAGGCCATTTGTTCTTGTCTTTGGGACATAGCAAAGCTTAAGCATGCTCAATTGCCCCATCAGGCCCTTTTGGGAAAAAAACAAAGTAAGGCTGAATTAGGTTTATACCAAATGGCTTCCTCATATACTCCAATATATCCTAGTGCTTGCCATGTCTATTTGTCAATCCTAAGAGTGCAAATATATCTCTGTTGGACTTGGGATTACTCGTTTTAGGGAGTCCACTTCGGGTTGGGATGTTTCTGAGAGACTGAACCAAAATATTACTGATCACCCTTGTCTATAGGACTCTAGGGACAATAAATTGAGCCAGATTAGAAGGTAGAAAATGGGTAACCTAAGTCACCTGTGTCTGCCCAGATGTGACCTGAGAAAGTGTTCTTAGCTCCTTGATGTCCTTCATGTTTAAGATTGCTATGGATTGAACAGCAGCCCCACCACCCATTGAAGCCCTACTCCCCAACAGGGGTGGTATTTGGAGGTGGGGCCTTTAGGAGGTAATTAGGGTTAGATGAAATCAGGAGGGTAGGGCCCTCATGATGGGATTAGTGCCCTTAGGAGAAAAGACACCAGAGAGCTTGCCCTCTCTTTCTCTCCTCCACGTGAGGACACAGAGTGCAAGCTGGGAAGAGAGGTGAAGCCAGAACCTGACCACGCTGGCATTCTGATCTCTCAGACTTCCCACTTCCAGAACTGTGAGAAAATAAATTTCTGCTGCGTAAGCCACCCAGTCTGTGGTATTTTGTTATGGCAGCCTGACCAGACTAATACAAGTGTTGACTAAAAGTTACATAGACTTCCTGGATTCTGCTCTGGAGTGGACCCTAGTCATCTCCTGATACAAATTCACAATGCACCCTGCTAAGGCTGAAGCCTCAACTGGCCTCTCAGTGGGCAAGGGATGACCATTGCTTATTGAAAGGAAGTAATAACAGAAGTGTCTGAATACACTTCAAATGCTCTTTTGATAGTGAAACTAACACTTCAGATCCTGAAAAGTTTAATGATTATAGGAGTTTTGATGTTGAGAGCTTTCAAGGCCTGAGTTAAGTGAGAGGTTAAAAAATGAGGACATATTAAAGAAAGACTCCTGTTTGTCTCAGTTAATAAAAGTGGGACAGTTCAGTTCCCCTAGATTTACAGAAACATGAGTAGAAAAAAGAGAGCAAGAATGGGGGAGACAATGGAATATAAAATAAATAAGAAATAAGACACCCATGTTTCTCATATTTTAGAAATGCTGGATTTTCTAAAAAATAAAAACTCTTGGACCCCCAATGTGGGCTTAAATTATTAGTAGTATAGTAATACTTAGCTAAGTACACATATATTTTATTTTTATCAAAATGAATATTTTGAAGTTTAAACTTCTCTTAGAAAATCATCAGACTAATAGGAATATGATCATTTACTCTTTGGGGTCTGTGGACTCCCATTTGAGAAATACTGGTATAAAATATAACATTTAGATAAACTTTTAACAAGTGATATTTGACATAGCAAAATTTTTAAAATGATCTTTCTGTATAAAAAATGAGTTATAACCAGGTTCACCATCCATGCTGCTACTCTCCCACACTTCCTCAGACTTGCCACCTTACAATAATTTTTAGCATTTCCCTTCCCTCTTTTACTTCCACCCTCCTTCTCTCATTGTCTTTCTTCCCTCCCTCCCTCCCTCCCCTCTGCCTTCTCTCTTTCCCTCTCTCCTTCCTACCTTCTTTTCTTCCCTCCTTCCTCTCACATATTATGCACCAGACGCTATTCCAAGTGACTTAAAGAAGCTTTCCTATTAACGGGGTGACTTTGACCATAAACCAATGAACGAACAAGTCGCTAAGGTGTCAGGTGGTGATAAACAAAGAAGGAATATAAAACAGGGTGTAAAGGGGGATCGGGAGTGCTGGGGGTGCTATTTTATAATGGATAATATTATTTTATAATTATCATTGGTAGAATATCTGCTTGAGGAGAATAAAAGATTGGAAGTTCGGGTTGAAGAGTTCATGGAAGGAATGCAGATCTAAGAGCAGGGCTATTTCATCTAATCCACTTTGAATTCTGTGTCCTGGTCTTTTTACATACATAACCCAGTCTGGCGACTCAATTGCTTCATGTTCAAATTCTTTTTATTGCCTTCTCTGTTCCGTAATCTGTTCCGCTCACAGGGAGCAGTAAGAAACATCTTTCTGAAGAGTCATTTTGATCTTGCTACTCATATCCTTAGGAGTTTATAATGATTCCAGTCCATTTTCAAATCAATTTTTGATGTTCCTCACAAGCCATATCCCCATCACTACTTCTTACGCTGGTCCTTTCTACTCCATTATATATATATATTTTCATTTTGCACATATAACAAAGCATATTTCCCAGAAGTTCTCTAAATAAGAAAGGAATAGCTTTCTCCCCTTGTCTCCCATCAATTTCATTGTTTCAAGAAAAGGAGAAGCTTAGGTCTACAATGTTCCCTCTGCTGTTCCATGGCTCTTTGTAACACCTTTTCACCACCTCCTCAGAGTAATCACACCACAATCCCAGACCTGGATCTCTAAATTTTGACTTATTTCCTCTTGTGATATCTTCTAGGCTCAAATCACAGAGAGTCTGTTTTTTATTCAAATATGTAGTAAGATTCAGCAACACAATCTTCAAACACGGAGTGGGCCGGTGTCCTTCTACTCCCTCTGGCAGTCCCTCGGAGTGATTCCCTTTGATGTGTTATCAAGGAGTTCCAGACGGAACCCTAACTCTTTGTCTGCTTTCATCGTTGTAGGTGGCTCCAGGCTCAGTGTTCTAATTGCCTGTCTTTCCTTTTAAAGAGACGTGTATTAAGGCCTTAGGCTATTATTCTTTTCTCTACCAATTGGTTATTCTGAGTCATTAGTTCTCATTCTCATTTGACTGACCTCTTCTATAGAACCTTAGGACTAAGGGTCCTTGGGTAATTTTTTATATAATGGATCTTAAAAAGCTTTTTTCTCATGTCCTCTCCCTATCGTTTTCTCAGGGCTTTCAGATAAACCATTACTCTGTTTACAATGACAGTTTAAGAAATATTTTCCTGATGTTTCTGAAGAGGGATGCAGGATCAACAAAGTGACGTTCTGGTCAAAAATGATTCTTTTGATTTTTGAACAATCCGTATGGTAGAAATGGTTCTTTTGATTTTTGGACCATCATTATGAAGCCTAATATAGGAAACACCCATTAGTCACAGGATTTATCTTCCTCCTTTCTTTTTGGGAGGTTATGAAGTTTCCCAGGTCTGCCATAACAAAGTATCACAAATGAGGTGGCTTCAAACAACAGAAATTTATACCTTCGTGGTTCTGGAGGCCAGAAGTCCAAAATCCTGATGATGGCAGGGCTCTGCTCCCTCACGAGCCTGTTGGGGAGGATCCTTTCTTGCCACTTCCAGCTTCTGAGAGCCCCAGGCATTCCTTGGCTCATGGCAGCATAACCCCATTATCTGTCTCTGTCTTCACATGTCTTCCTTCTATGTTTGTCTGCATACAAATTTTCCTCTTCTTATAATGACACCAGTCATACTGGATTAGGGCCCACCGTAATCCAGGATGAACCGTCTTAGCTAAGTACATCTGCAAAGATCCAAACAAAGTCACATTTGCATGTTCTGGGTAGACGTGAATTTTTAGAGGACATCATTCAACCCAGTACAGTGGATGCAGAAAAGAGAGCTACAAAAATTGCATTATAATCATTCTGTAGGAAGGCGAACGTTTCGGAAGAGCGCTATGCAATTTGGTACCTCTTCCACCACCACCACCACCATTTATTGCTTTTATATGTGGAGTTGACATTACGGAGTGGAAGTTACTGGGCGTGACTCACTTCAATCATTCAAGATGTTTTCCTATGAAAACTTCCTCCAAATATTAGAAAAATGAATGCTTTGAGGAGAAAAGTGGATTTGATAAAATACTATTAAAGTGGAGACATTAAGAAATGATGTCCTTTACTAGATAAAAGTCCTTCACCTGTGAAAGAAAAAATAAACTGTGAACATCTCAAGTCTAATTTTATCCTTTCACTTCCCCTCAGTAGATGACTTAGCCTATTAATTTACTAAAAAGCCAGCTTAAATGAGCTCTCTTACCACGCAGATTTGCCATTAGTATCTTCATTTCCTCATCTCCTCTCTTTTCTTTCATTTCCTTCCATGAGGAAAATGCATCTCTTTTCCTGGCAGAGGCTGATCTTTCCACCTGTGCTCTTGATCTTTGCTCTTTTTCTTGATCTCTGCTCTTTTTCTTCCTCTGGCATTTTATTCCTTCGATTTTTCTTTTTCTTTTATAAATTTAATCTTTCTCTCTACCAGCTCTTTCCCATATGTTGATAAACACATTTCGGTCTCCATCTCCTGACAAACCCCATTTTCTTGACTCTGACACTAAAATCAATGCTATTTTTCTCAGATCGCAACTCTCTTTATCTTCTAAGCAGCATTAGCCATGTTGACCATCTTCTCTTTGTATCTTCTTTTTCCCCGTCTCTCATTTTTCTTACCTCATAATTATTTCTTCCTCTGTTTCCTTCGCTGGCTCCCGTCTCTCCTACCATGTCTTAAAATGGAGGTATTCGCAAAGGTTTTCTCTTCAAAACTTTTTCTTTTTCTTTGATGATTTCATCAACTCTCACCTTATATGTATATGTGTACGTGCAAACACACGTATGTCTATGTATAAGCCTTTCACACCTGCCCCTCTTGCTCCAATTTTTCATAATGCTCAGGAGAAACAAGAGCAGCAGCAACAACAATAAGAGTGTTAGCTACTGTTAGTGTGTGCCTACTGTGTGCTGTCTACCGTGCTACGGTGCTAGGTGCTTTTCTTTTCCCTTTCAAAAAATATTCTCTTATTTAATTCTCAAAGTCTATGAGTCAAATGTTATTATTCCTGTTTGTCAGAGAAGAAAATATGTTTAGAAACATTAAGCTACTTTTGCAAAGTCACATAGTAAGTCATGGTTCTGAGAAAGCAAAAGTCCTCTGCGTAGACTTCATCAACATCTCAATAAGCCCAGTGCAACTTCTTACCTCCTGTTTTTTTGTTAATAACAACCCTTCACTCCTTATTTTGTTAATTTCAGGGCTTGAGTTCTAAACCTTAGGGTTATCCCCCTACTTCCTTTTTCACAGGATTCTTCACACAATCACAGAATTACTTGTCAAGTTCCTAATGTCTTGGGTCCAGCCCCTCTGTCCCAGTTTCAGTGCTGCCACACTAGTTCAAGGCCCCATCTCTTGCCTTACCTATTAGAAGAAGGATTCTCTTGGGGCAGGCCCGGTGGCGCAGGGGTTAAGTTTGCAGGTTCCGCTTCTTGGTGGCCCGGGGTTCGCCGGTTCGGATCCCGGGTGCGGACATGGCACTGCTTGACATGCCATGCTGTGGTAGGCATCCCACTTATAAAATAGAGGAAGATGGGCATGGATGTTAGCTAAGGGCCAGTCTTCCTTAGCAAAAAGAGGAGGATTGGCAGCAGTTAGCTCAGGGCTAATCTTCCTCAAAAAAAAAGGAAAAGCATTCTCTCTGCTCCCCTGGCATCCTGTACTCTGCACTCACACATGGAAACTGGCCTTCCTGAAGCCCAGCTAGAGAGTCTCATTCACTTTCTCATGCTTCTTCAAAATTTCCATTGTCTGCTGAATTAGGTACAGACTTCTCACACTAGAAGTGATACATAAAAGATTAGAGTTTATTTTGAGAATAAAAAGAGAAAGGACACATAAAGCACTTAGCACAATGCTTGCATATAGACAGAGCTTAACACATATTTTATAATAGTTTAGTACTCTTCACGTGTGGTCTAAACTGATTCTTCCAGTTTACATAGGCCAAGGCCCTTCAACCCCACCCCCTGTCCTGACAGGACGTGTTAACATGTGTCCACTTTTCTGCTGTAGGGCCTCTGTTCATAATCTTTGTCTTTCCTGTCACTGTTTATCTCTGCTTTTGAAATCCTTTCAACTGTAGGTCCTTCTCAAAGGCCATCTTCAGGAAGATTTTCCTGATTCAAGACTTCTAGGTTCAAGTTGATAGAATTGTTTCCTGCTATAACCCCATAACATCTTGTTTATAACTCTCAGATGACAAGCAGCATAGACTGTATGGTAATGTAATTATCTGGGTACTTGCCTCATCTTTTCTGGATTATAACGTCTCTGAGGGCAGAATTTGCATCTAATTAATTTTGCATCTTTATAGAGCCTAACACAGTAACTTGCACAATACGAGTTTGAATTTAATTCCTATTAATCTTTTTCTAACTTTATTAAGATAGTACTAGTATGCTATCACAAAGAGACCCAAAATTGCTCTGGCTCGAATGAGATAGAAGTTAATTGCCTCGAGAGGGGATAGGGGAAAGGTCGGTCACCCTGCTCCCTCCTCAGGTTGGCCTGGGGATCCAGTTTCCTCTGTCTTTTTGTTCAGCCATTTCTTTGGTGGCCACCTCATCTGCATGGTAGAAGCCAGCTTACCTGCTTCATGTTCTCCGTACCGCTTGTGGGGAGAGGAAGAAGAAGCAGAAGGCAAACATTGTGCTTGTGAAGAAGCACCACATAAGGTGCACAATGGATTCCCTTCACATCCCAGTGATGAGAGTTTAGTCACAAGGCCACACTAAGCTGCAAGGGAGGCCAGGAGACACAGTCTCTAAATGAGCAGGAAGTCATATCCTCATGTACTCAGGACATTTCTACTTCCAAAATCAAGACTTGAAGGATGAAAGGTAGGGGACAATTATCAGTCTTTGCCACATCTCCTCATGACATAATTTGCTGTTATATTTTGGTTTTACCCTCAGCATTTTCTTATAACAAGACCACTTAGGGATTGAATCATTCTGAATCACTGAGTATTTTAGATAGCTGAGCATGTATCTACAATTTTTTACCTGGCTCTTTTGAACAGAAATATTTCAAAATGTATTGCATCTTGAATGAAATTATGGAGCTTATCTTGATTATTTCTAGGGTGCTTGGGTCATCTTTATAAACATCAGCTATTTTGCTGAGCTGAAATAGAGAGATGTCCTCTGACTTGACGGTTCAGGTTGCTCTTTAGAAACTTCCACTCCTCTACTGTTGCATAATAGAGTGATGCCCTTGGATACTCACAGGCTTTTATTCCCATACTCAATGTCCCCAGTTCTTATGTCTATTTTTAAACAATACCCCCACCTCCTTTCTTTGCTATTAGACGTCTGGTTGATAATGCTTGCTGGTGTCAGTGCAAATGCCTACAGAAGCCCTTGTCCCTCTTCTTTCTTGCTGTTTATATTATTTTATGAGCTTAGAAATCAAGCAAAAACTATGTGCCTGGCATAGTTCTAGGTGTTATATATATTTGAATTAATCTCATCTTATAACAACTGTATAAAAATATTATTTTTTTTCTCATCTTATGGGTCATCCAACAGAGCATCGAGTTTAAGTAACTTGCCCAAGGTCACAGAGCTAGTAAACAGCTGAGCCAGGACTCTCCTCAGACGGTCTAACTCCAGAGTCTGTGTTCTTAATTATTACACTGTGCTGCCTTTAGGCTTCTTCAAATTCTGTTCAAACTAAGAATAAATAGATTCTGAAAGAGAGTGAGAGGAACTCCTGTATAAATAGCATTTTTGGTCCTCAGAGCATTCTCTCCTTGCTCTATTACAAGCAGATTGAATCAGAAGATAGACAAGTTCCACATAGGTGAGGTAATATGGCGGCTTTAGTTATTTGGGGAGGTACGTCAGAAAGCAGTGAGGGAGCATATTCCATACTGTGCAAAGCAGGTCAATTAGAAAGCAGAAGTTCAGAGATCAAAGAAAGTGTTTCTTCTCTTTTACATTTGATGTCACTGTAATTGGAAGCCCATTTCTTCTCTTATTTCACAGTGGCCAAACGGTTCATTGGCTCTTGATTGGAATACATGTGAGACTGCTCTTTCACATAATGACTGATCATGTCACCAGGATGTCAGAGGGAAGGGTTCAAAGGAAGAAACAAAAAGTCTAGAGAATGTCACCAGTGCTTTCCTTCAGTGCTATAATAAAGAATATATAATCATGTTTCCAAATATGATTGATTTAAAGAAAAAAAAGATGGTCCCCGGATCAAGGACAAAGGCGTCTGCCTTATGTAGTAGGTTGGTACTTTGAAAGGGAATATGCATTTGAAAAATGCAATGTAAAGTATCTGGACAATGTTTTTAACTTAAAGTGTAAATGTGGCATAGAGTGTCTTAGAGTGAGAAGATACTAGCTGGGAACAACGCCAATAACCAAGAAAATTAGTGAAGTGAAAAAATGCTCTGTAAATGCTGACGGTAGAGTAGGCACTATCTAAGATTGTTATAACCCCCACAAGATTGACATTTTCAAATGACTTTGAGGCTTTGCTAGTTTATTTGATGACTAACATCAGTTTTTGGAGTGGTTCTTGGGTGTTTATTCATTTTTCTGCTTCAAAAACAATGGAGAGCATTTTACAGCAGAGGTGACTATCACTGATTGAAAAGTAAGCATTCTCTTCTCTTAGCTATTGCTGTAAATGGTTTTATTATAAGACAGCAGCACATTATGGAGGTCCGCAATTTGGTTTATTACAAAACAAGCATGATAGTAGAGTTTTTTATAAAATCACATACTTCTAGCATTTTGCACTCCTGCACCTCATTAGCCTGTCAAAATGAGTAGTTGCATTCATTTTTTATGTAACAACACATATAATTGCAAGTTATAAAACTCATACTGAAGCATATAAAGGAAATAAATTAGCCTATATAGCATCAAAATGGCTATGAAGGGTGTAGTGGCCTAGCAGTAAGAAATTTTATATTTCAGAACCTCATGTTGGCAGACGTAAATATTTCTAATTCAAACCATTAGACATTTCCATCTTCTTCTTCTGCTCCCCATCTCACTCAGCTATGAGAACACAAGTATACCTTGATGAACACAGAATCCCTTGTGGGGGGAAATGGAGTATATTGACGTTAATTGCTATCCTACTGTGAAAGTGTCCCTTTGCTTATATGGATTTCCTTAAATTTAAGCAATATAGGCCTGTGCCTATTTTCAAGGCTGTGCTAGCTTCAAGTATTTAAGCCTGTTTAGAGATTGCACAACTACTCTAAATGAGAGTAGAAGGCGGTTGCCCAAGATCAAAGCTGAGTTTCTTGAGTTCCTAGTAGATTTTTAAGCTGGTTTATTTAGCCTTGTCTCTTTGAATTTGGAATAGAGTAACATCTTGTACAGTCTTGAGCCTTTGATTTTGTCACTTTGGTTTGATCTTTTGGATAGAATCATTACCCATCTGATCTCATCGTCTACATCAAATTCCCTGGCCGAGGTTGAGGTCATGCTTCAGCTGCTACATTCCTTTATGGCAAGGCTAAGTACTTTCATTATGACATAGTGAAGGTAAACACAGATCACCTGTTGCCTTGTCCTCTGGCTTTTGTGTTTATGAGTTTTGTCTCATTTTTTACCCCATATAAACCTAGATTCTAAATTCTATCATTTCACTGCATTGCAAGCATGAAAACATTCACTTGCACCAAGCTTTTCATGAATTTCCTAGAACTGATTGGAAGGCATGGGAGTGAGTCCACTGTCATGGTCCTGTTTGCTTCATTTGCTCTCTCTTTCTGTGCCTCACTCTTTTCCTCTTATTTTGTCTTGGAATTTTCCAAACTCTGTCTTTTTATGTGTAGAGTACTTCCCACTCCCTCCAAGCTTTCGAGGGTTGATATGTAAGCCTTGGGGGGGCTTCACTTTTACTCTAAGGACCTCTCATAATGTCTTTGCAGCAAAAAGAGCTCTCTTCCTCAGAATTAGAGCATCAGCTGTCAGCTGTTATAAACTTTAACTACCCTATTATGGGTAATATCCCAGTAATTTTATTAATCGCTTTCTTCCTTATATCTTTCTCTTCCTCTTTCTTCTTCCTTCTCACTTTCCTTTCATTATTCCTTTCTATCTCTTTCTTCTCTTCCTTCCTCCCATCCTTTCTTCTTTCCTTTTTTCCTTCTTATCTCGTACACCTCATAGGTACTAGATATTCTTCTAGGTATTCAG